>NW_013669309.1:31855-33380 GCF_000517525.1 Limulus polyphemus
GAGTCGAATCTCCGTCCCATCAAATATGCTTTCCCTTTCTGTCGCGGAGGCGCTATTATGTGACGATCAATCCCACTATTCATTGATAAAAGAATAGCCCAAGAGTTGACGGTGGGTGGTGATGACTAGCAGCCTACCTATAGTCTTACACTGCTAAATTTGGAACGGCTAGCGAAGATAGCCTTCGTGTAGCTTTGCTCGAAATTCATAACAAACCAAACCAAAGCGAGCTGTCGCCGCCTAGTGGATTATGATAAAAGCATCTTTACAGCTCTCTTGCCAAAGATGTAATATTGTTTTGAATTCAAAAAAAAAAAAATAATGGTACGTGAACATGAAGAATGGTACTTTTCTAATCCTACAGTCGGTCCTATCTCTCCCTGCCATCTAAGTATTAGACACGTCTGTTATCTGGTATCTTGGACTCAGTACGTTACGGTTTCATTGTATGTATATCTGAAAATTAATCACACACTCGGGAAGTGTATTTCAGTCAACGTACAATGAACTCCACCCCCCGTGTCATTTCGTGATTTCATTTTAGAAATTACTGATCTAAAATATAGGATCTTGAAGAGCATTCATTGCTCCTCCATTTCGCTGTCCTTGTTCGTCGAGGTTTCACATAGAACGTCCTACGCCACTGGTGTTTCTTTGTTTTTTTTATCGAACGCTGGGGGTGTATTAGGGATAACTAGCATGTAATATAAGAAAACAAGTTCCGTTATGTATGTCACGCCATAGTGTTGACTAACCTATTTTTTACGCACGATCTTTGGTGGCTGCGAGCAGAACAGAATATAAAAATACCGTGTTATAATTACCGAAATCACGAGCCAACAAAAAGAAAACTTCACTATCCAAGACTGAAGTTTAAATAATAGAATGACAACAAATGTAACGAAAACTGGCAAATGCTTTACTGTTGTGAAATTTAGTTTAGCACACTTGCTTGTGATGATGTGAAAACCCCGCATTCCAATGGAACACACTTCTATTCTAGGACATTTCTGCAGTCCAACAGCTTTATGTAATGCGAGTTTGGGCGTGATAGTGAAACAATCTGTGTGTTCGGGATTGTATACACCTCATTTATATATATACCGGATGTTTCAAACGTCACTTCCGCTGTTCAGACGACTAAGTTCAGAAAACCGATGGACACAACTCTCTGAAAGTTGGCGTGTAGTCTAGTTTGATCATAACAGTCGTTTGTAATAAGTTCAGCAAGACCATACTACATGGCACCTGTGGGTATATAGGTCCGGGCGTGGCCCAATAGTTAGCGTGTCGAATTATGTATCTCAGTATCCCTAGTTTGTGGCCCGTTTAAACAAAATCGCACTGAACACTTAGGATTCTTTGTTACGTTATAAGAGTTACAGTCAAATCCCAATAGTCGTTCAGAAAAGAGTAGCCCAAGAGTTGGCGGAGGGTGCTTTTAACAGTTGCTTCTTCTCCATCAATGTATCAGTTCAAAATTAGGAACGACTAGCGTGTGTGTGTGTGTGTGTGTGTGTGTGTG
>NW_013669309.1:34172-36417 GCF_000517525.1 Limulus polyphemus
ATATCATATTTTAGTTTATTTATTTTTTATGCGTAAGTTCTTTATTAACGATTAGTTGGAGTACCCGTCCCCTGAAGGGAAGTTATGTAAATTCATGATTAATGAAAGGTTATCTTAGGACATGAGAAGTTGCTTCCCTTATGTGTAATTGTAAAAAAAAACACAAAAATGTCACAAGAATCGCAAAACTGAAAATTTGTATGTGCTCCTGCATGAACCTCCATAATAGTTTTGGTGAAGATCCATCCACACCCTGAAAAGTAATTACACGGACAGACAACAGACAGTACTGTTATATTTATATATCATTCGATTGGAGTTAACAGAAAAGTATTTTACCCACTGTTATGTGATGATCAAATTTTGAAAGTGTCTTCTTGTCAAAGTGCTATTGTTGTTTTTTTGGTTTGAAAACTCTTGTTTGGAAAAGTGTGAATGTTTGGAAAAAAGTTTACTTTAACGATACCAAATATTGTAAACATAAAATATTTGGTTTTGTTTCTTTGGAATTTCACACAAAGTTGCACGAGGGCTATCTCCGTTAGCCGTCCCTAGTTTTGAAGTGATAGACTAAAGAGAAGGCAGCTAGTCAACACCACCCACTGCGAACTCTTGAGCTACTCTTTTTACCAATGAATAATGAGACTTACAGTCACATTATAATACCCCCACGGCTAAAAGAGCGAGCATGTTCGGGGAAGAGATTCGAACCCGCGACCCTCAGATTGCGAGTCGACTATCCTAACTACCAGGCCATAGAGATTGATTACGTTTACGAAGATCAAAGTTGAATACTTTTTTTTTCAGACGAAAGACGTATGGATATTGAATGCTGTAAGTACCCACCCCAACAACGCCATCCTAATTGCATGCCCATCGCCATACCCCATGATGACCCCTTCTACAAATTCTTCAACAAGAAATGCATGGACTTTGCTCGAACTCTTCCTGGGATGAGACCCGGATGTACTCTAGGTAAGCCACGTATAATTCATTTCTGTAGTGTATATTGGTATATAGAAGACATATTAATACTGGAAATAAACGACCTTATAACACCAAAATGTTGTTGTTATTTAATTAGACACTCAACGTTTCGCTTTGCTCAGGAACGTTCACTAAATATGTCAAAAGCACGATGTACAAATGCACATTATAACATAACATATTGGTCCATCTCGGCTGTTCCATCCTCTAAACTAAATTAAAATAAAATCTTAAAGCCAGCCCTTATCATTCATATGCTTATCAAGCTTTTACTTAAACTCACTTAAATTTACTGCCTCTACAACATCTGAAAGCAACCCATTCCACAGGCCAACCACCCTGTTAGAAAAATAAAACTGTCTTAGCCGAAGATGACTCTTTCCTTGCCAAAATATATATTTGTGTCCTCTAGTCCTACTATTATCACTGTTAAATATGTTATAGATTCGAATACAATTGATCATTCAAACCATTTGAAGCTTTGTATTGTCGGTTTCGGTTTGTGTTTTAGTAAACGCTCCTGAAATAGCTGTAAAGCGAAACATTGAGTGTTTAATTAAATAAAAAACAACATTTTGGTGTTATAAGGTCGTCTATTTCTAGTATTAATAAGCCACATATAACAATTGGCGAGGAAAAAATAAATACATAATAACAGAAATAAAAATCCGAGTTTTACAAACGTAGAAATTTAGAATCAAGGTAGCAATTTGTTAATGTAAGACTTCCAATAACACCAAAGCAGGGATTGAAGCTGAATACTCAGAAAATTCAACGTTCTCTGGTGAGCTTTTTTTCTTGTATGAACATAGTACATCTTTTCCTTTAGAAATCTGATTATATATGAAATTGTATCTAATAACGTTTATAACCTTCATAGTTCTAGATAGATAGTCTATTTGGTGATATAGGTAGGGTAACTTTAATAAGTTTAATTCAATGAATGTGCCAGTGTTTGACGAATTTACCACAATCCATAGTTTACAATATAACAACAATAACAGCAACTAATGTAGTGTTTATGCAGTTTACCGTGTAACAAGAATAACAGTAACTAATGTAGTGTTTATGTAGTTTACCGTGTAACAACGATGACAGTAACTAATATAGTGTTTATGTAGTGTAACAACAGTAACTAATGTAGTGCTTATATAGTGTAATAACAGTAACTAATGTAGTACTTATGTAGTGTAACAACGGTAACTAATGTAGTGCTTATATAGTGTAACAACGGTAACTAATGTAGTGCTTATATAGT
>NW_013669309.1:37184-40620 GCF_000517525.1 Limulus polyphemus
AGTTTACCGTGTAACAAGAATAACAGTAACTGTTGTTACACGGTAAACTACATAAACACTACATTGATGACAGTAACTAATATAGTGTTTATGTAGTGTAACAACAGTAACTAATGTAGTGCTTATATAGTGTAATAACAGTAACTAATGTAGTACTTATGTAGTGTAACAACGGTAACTAATGTAGTGCTTATATAGTGTAACAACGGTAACTAATGTAGTGCTTATATAGTGTAACAACGGTAACTAATGTGGTGCTTATATAGTGTAACAGCAGTAACTAATATAAGTTATAAAGCTCAATATTTTACAAACAAAATACGTGGATGTGTTAAAACTTTTACTGTAGGGTGCGTTGAAAAGATTGACCAATCACATTCCTTCATTTTTATTATTTTAAATTTAGGTCCAAGGTTCCAGACCAATCAGATCTCAGCTTTCATCGACGGTAACTTCATTTACGGCAGCCAACAGAAAGATGCACACAGGCTTCGGCAGTTTCGTGGAGGTTCGAGTCCTTCAACCTACCCGTAAAACTCGATTATATCGAGCTTATTTCTAATCCAAGTCCTATGTCAAATTTTAAGTCTCTATAACTTGTTGTCTTGTCCGAGTCCTATGTCAAATTTTAAGTCTCTATAACTTGTTGTCTTGTCCGAGTCCTATGTCAAATTTTAAGTCTCTATAACTTGTTGTCTTGTCCGAGCCCTATGCCAAATTTTAAGTCTCTATAACTTGTTGTCTTGTCCGAGCCCTATGCCAAATTTTAAGTCTCTATAACTTGTTGTCTGTCCGAGTCCTATGTCAAATTTTAAGTCTCTATAACTTGTTGTCTTGTCCGAGTCCTATGTCAAAACTTTAAGTCTCTATAACTTGTTGTCTTGTCCGAGCTCTATGCCAAATTTTAAGTCTCTATAACTTGTTGTCGTGTCCGAGTCCTATGTCAAATGTTAAGTCTCTATAACTTGTTGTCTTGACCGAGCCCTATGTCACTTGTTTGATGTCTTAATGAAGTTATATATCAGATGTTAACATCTAATTAAAAACTGACTTGAAGTAATTGAGAATTTTATTTTATTTACAAACAGTCAGCATAAAACAGTAAACAAGAAACTTTTGGAAGGTAACCTTGTTTTCTTTAGAGATGAATACCCCCTCTATCCGAACCGTGTAACAGAAAGATCTAACTTGATTATCTAGTTTCTTGTTTTGTGGTTTATTTATTTCTTTATCTTACGTGATTTCTTAGTATCACGACTATAGTAATAAATATATATACCGCTTTATATTACATCAATATCTATATATAAACATATTAATATTGCATGAGCAATTTGTTAGAAAATACCCAATGTAAACATTTTCTAAGAGATCGTTCATTTTAGGGTTCTTGAAAACCGCGCCTCTCTACAGGGAACTCGGCCTGAAAGATCTCCTACCAATGAAGACAGTTGACCCCGACGTAGGTTGTATCGCTAGGCCAAGAAACGCGTATTGTTTCGATGCTGGTAGGTGTTCGCTTTGTTTTGAATCCAACAATTTCATTCCAAGTGTAGTGATAACAAATATCTTTTCCCTAAAGTATTTTACTTACGTACCGTACCCGTCGTTTCTGCATTCTGTTACGGAAAGTAAAGTTTATTGGATTTATAATATCGATAAAAAAAAATAACAACGTTTACGGAAGTCTCTTAGCAACAATTAACGTCAGTGTTGTGCTTCCCTCAGGTGACGAACGAGTGAACGAGCAGCTTGTGTTGACTGTGATGCACACAATATGGATGAGAGAACACAACAGAGTTGCCGAAGCTTTAGGACAGATTAACCCTCACTGGGACGACGAGACCCTCTACCAAGAGACTCGTCATATCGTCGTAGCCGAACTTCAGCACATCACCTTTAACGAGTTCCTTCCCACAATCCTCGGGGTCGAAACGATAAGGAAGTACGGTCTACAACTCCTTTCCCACGTGCGTACTCAATCATATCTAAATATTTGATAAACCAAGACATTTAATATTAACATCCAGTCAGATCAAATTAATCCGGTAACGAGTGTAGCTAATTAAATATACTTTTTGTACGTTCTTACGCATAAAGGTTAGAATGCATTGTTTCATCAGTTCGGCCGTAAACCCAATATTCGTGGAACGTGTAGTAAGCGATGTTTAAGATAATTTTCCACAAGAGCCACTAACTTGCGAAACAGTCTGGACTTTGTAAACTCGAAGATGCACACTGTGGGGTTTAAAGGATCCCTAACGTCCCGCATAACCTGAATGTCGAGGATGCAAAATGTATGGTTTAAAAAATCCCTAACGTCCCGCATAATCTGAATGTTGAGGATGCAAAGTGTATGGTTTAAAAAATCCCTAACGTCCCGCATAATCTGAATGTTGAGGATGCAAAGTGTATGGTTTAAAGGATCCCTAACGTCCCGCATAACCTGAATGTCGAGGATGCAAAGTGTGGGGTTTAAAGGATCCCTAACGTCCCGCATAACCTGAATGTCGAGGATGCAAATGTATGGTTTAAAGGATCCCTAACGTTCCGCATAACCTGAAAGTCGAGGATGCAAAGTGTATGGTTTAAAGGATCCCTAACGTCCCGCATAACCTGAATGTCGAGGATGAAAGTGTGGGGTTTAAAGGATCCCTAACGTCCCGCATAACCTGAATGTCCCTCATTAAACTTCTTGTGGCGCGTTTTTATAACATTCGAAATATATTTGTAGTTTCTTAGCGTGTCAGCCATTTTGAGAAAAAACATCAGGGTAGTGATTACTTAATAAAGTACAAAATATAATTCTTATTTTTGCATCCACTAGTGTATTTCTTACATAATAAAAAATTTTAGTAATCGCTGACGAAGTTTTGAAACCGAAATAGTTCTTTTATATGTTTCACAGTTATAGATATTCGTATATATATGATTTTGTAAAAGAAATATTACCCACATTTGTTTTTTAGTTCTTTTGCTACTGTCAAACCAGCCGAAAGTATAAGTAGTGAAATAAACTAGTATAATTCCAGGGTTATTATGATGGTTATAACCCCCAAGTCAACTCTGGTATTCGTTCAGCGTTCCAAACGTCTGCCTTCCGTTTCGGTCACAGCCTCCTACCTGATGCGACTGACAGATACAACAAGTTCCATGAAAAAATTGGTGTGTATTTTCAAGATCTTTAGGTTATATGTTTTTAGAATTTACAAATTAAATTATATTGCTGCAAGCTACACATTTTTCCAAGATCACTGTCAAAACGTTTCGCTCTAAGTTACACATCTTTCCAAACTCATAGTCAAAATGTTTTTCGCTCTAAGTTACACGTTTTTCCAAGATCACGGTCAAAATGTTTTTCGCTCTAAGTTACACGTCTTTCCAAACTCACAGTCAAAACGTTTTGCTCTAAGTTACACATCTTTCCAAACTCATA
>NW_013669309.1:41199-44277 GCF_000517525.1 Limulus polyphemus
TCTTTCCAAACTCATAGTCAAAATGTTTTTGGCTCTAAGTTACACGTCTTTCCAAACTCACAGTCAAAACGTTTTCGCTCTAAGTTACACGTCTTTCCAAGCTCACAGTCAAAACGTTTCGTTCTAATTTACACATTTTTCCAAACTCACAGTCAAAACGTTTCGCTCTAAGTTACACGTCTTTCCAAGCTCACAGTCAAAACATTTTTCGCTCTAAGTTACACGTCTTTCCAAACTCACAGTCAAAACATTTTTCGCTCTAAGTTACACGTCTTTCCAAGCTCACAGTCAAAACGTTTCACTCTAAGTTATACGTTTTCTAAGCTCACAGTCAAAACGTTTCGCTCTAATTTACACATTTTTCCAAGCTCACAGTCAAAACGTTTCGCTCTAAGTTACACGTTTTTCCAAGATCACGGTCAAAACCTTTCGCTCTAAGTTACACGTCTTTTCAAGCTCACAGTCAAAACGTTTTACTCTAGACCTCTTAAATTCACAGTTACAGGCTTTTTTATAAGCTACATGGCCTTGCATGGCCAGGTGGTTAGGGTGCTCTGCTCGCAAGCTGCTGGTCGCGGGTTCGAATCCCCCATCCCACCAAATTTGCTCGCACTTTCAGTCGTGGGGGCGTTATAATGTGACGATCAATCCAATTATTCGTTGGTAAAGGAGTAGACCCCAAGAGTTGGCGGTGGGTGGTGATGAGTAGCTGCCTTCCCTCTAGTCTTTCATTGCTAAATTAGGGACAGCTACTAATTAGCCCTTGTGTAGCTTTGCGGGAATTTCCAACCAAACTAAGCTACATTCTGCCCTAAAAAATCAAAATCTAATTATTTAGTTTATAAATCTAAAGAAAGTAACACTCGCAGTTTTAAAGAATCCAATGCTTTAAATTGCAGGCATATTAAGCCACCAGTTTGAACTGTTTATACTTATTTTAGGCTATTAAAACTTGATAGTAAATAAAATCTACGTGAAAAATGTGATACATGCTGACATCTGTTTATACTTATTTTCAGGCTATTAAAACTTTATAATAAATAAAATGTGACACATGCTGACATCTGTTTATACTTATTTTCAGGCTATTAAAACTTGATAATAAATAAAATGTGACACATGCTGACACCTGTTTATACTTATTTTTAGGCTATTAAAACTTGATAATAAATAAAATGTGACACATGCTGACATCTGTTTATACTTATTTTCAAGGCTATTAAAACTTGATAATAAATAAAATGTGACACATGCTGACACATGTTTATACTTATTTTCAGGCTATTAAAACTTGATAATAAATAAAATGTGACACATGCTGACATCTGTTAATTTTCTTCTAACAAAATATCTAAAACCAATTTCTAAAAATTAATATATTCTTTTTTTTCAAATTTCTAGAAAATGAACGACTAACTTTTGATTTAAATAAGTAAAATGACAAGCAATAATTTAAGTTCAAGATTAAACAGTCAACATATTTCGAATTGATAGGTAATACTTAAGTGTTGTTGTTGTTGTTGTTGTTGTTTTTGATAAAAGAGTTAGCACAAAGGATCACATATAAAGTGTAATAAACTTAAAATAAAGACCCAAAACTCGAGAGCTTTTTGTTCTCCTGAAGAAGAATAGTCAACTATTCGAAAGCGCTCGAGTTTTGGGTCTTATTTAAAGGTAATACTTAAGTTCAGGGTTAAAATAGTGACATGTAAAGAAGTGACAAGCAGTACTTATCGTAAATACTCGCGTATAGTGCGTATTGTTTTGCCCTCACATACTAGGAAGAATCAATATGCCCACGTATAGTACGCACAGCAATTCTAATAGCTGATCGGCCTTTGTGTAGCGAGTGGTGTATTGTGTTGATTAGTGGGACACCACTAGGAGGTGCTGCCATCTGTGTACACGTACAAGAATAAAATAACATTGCGAGATCGCTCGTCATTCGGAAAGAAATGGAAAAAATAAACAACACAACATGATTAATCATTTTATGTGCTTCTTTACATGACAAGTTTTGCAGAAATACATGCTTTATTCGCTGTGGAATAATAGCATAGAACATCTGAGGTATCTATCCATGTTTAATATCATGTTCACTGTGGAATAATAACATAGAACATCTGAAGTATCTATCGTTGTGTTTTGTTTTTTTTTAATTTTGGTGATCTGACAAACAATGGTTATTTCAGAATATAAGACAAACATACAGACTGAAAATTTCACCTGAAACATACTGGAATACTGTTCCCTCGTATAGTGCACACTTCATATCTGAGCACAAAAATGTTGGAAAAAGTGCGCACGATACGCGGGTATTTACGATAAGTCCAGTGTTAAAAATTGTCAAATAATACATACGTTTGATGTTAAAACAGTGACAGATAATACATAAGTTTGATGTTAAAACAGTGACATATAATACATAAGTTTGATGTTAAAAGAGTGACAGATAATACATAATTTGGGATTTAAAACAATGATATGTAAGGAGTTGACACCTAATCCTTAAGTTTAAACTTAAAACAATGACATTTAATGACAGGTTAAAAACGCGACAGGTAATACTTGTCTCTAAACAGTTACATGTAATAAAGTAACAGGTAATACTTGACTCTAAACAGTTACATGTAATAAAGTGACGAGTAATATTTAGCTCTAAACAGTTACATGTAATAAAGTAACAGGTAATACTTAACTCTAAACAGTTACATGTAATAAAGTGACGAGTAATATTTAGCTCTAAACAGTTACATGTAATAACGTGACGAGCAATACTTAACTCTAAACAGTTACATGTAATAAAGTGACGAGTAATACTTAACTCTTAACAGTTACATGTAATAAAGTGCGGGTAATACTTAACTCTTAACAGTTACATGTAATAAAGTGACGGGTAATATTTAGCTCTAAACAGTTACATGTAATAAAGTGACAGGTAATACTTGACTCTAAACAGTTACATGTAATAAAGTGACAGGTAATACTTAACTCTAAACAGTTACATGTAATAAAGTGACAGGTAATACTTAACTCTAAACAGTTACATGTAATAAAATGACAGGTAATACTTAACTC
>NW_013669309.1:45277-48907 GCF_000517525.1 Limulus polyphemus
TAAACAGTTACATGTAATAAAGTGACAGGTAATACTTAACTGTAAACAGATACATGTAATAAAGTGACAGGTAATACTTAACTGTAAACAGTTACATGTAATAAAGTGACAGGTAATACTTGAGACCGGAATTAAGACAGTGACATATAATGAAGTATCACACAATACTTATAAGAAATTCCATTCTTTCAATTAGAGGCTATCCGCCTCTCCATGCAACTACGTCGACCTTATGACCTATACAAGCCAGGCATTATCGACAGTTTCTTGATGGGATTAGTAAACCAGGAATCCAACAGGATGGATCCTGAAGTCACCACTGAAGTACGTTAGCCATTTGAGTTTTAGATATTTTTACATATAACATTAAGTGACAATTAAAGTTGTAATAGTTTTAATCTATGTTTACATTTCTGTTATAATTATAATATAAAACATTGTGAATAGGTAACCAATCACCTGTTCTAAAGCTGCTTTCACTGTAAATAGACAACTAATCACCTGTTCTAAAGCTGCTTTTATTGTAAATATGTAATCAATCATCAGTTCTAAAGCTGCTTTTATTGTAAATAGGTAACCAATCACCTGTTCTAAAGCTGCTTTTATTGTAAATAGATAAAGAACAGGTGATTGGTTACCTATTTACAATGAAAGCAGCTTTAGAACAGGTGATTGGTTACCTATTTACAATGAAAGCAGCTTTAGAACAGGTGATTGGCCAATGAAAGCAGCTTTAGAACAGGTGATTGGTTACCTATTCACAATGAAAGCAGCTTTATATTTTCAGCTTAATGATTATGATTTTTGTACGGCAGCAATACCAAGCGCTGGGCGCTCGTATACCCGATTCCATTTCATTACTCGTCACGATCTCTACCAACCTACCATCATATTTAATTATATGCTCAAAGTAGCGCATCATCTGGCTGGCAGAATTTTAAAAAGACAAACTTGTTTGTCTCGGCAGTAACTGTCGTCATTTCGTACAAGTTACGTGACGATTGGTACCGCAACGGCCGAGATATCGGGGTGACAGACGGACAGATTTTCGTCTTTATATAGTAGATAGTTAGCCAATAATCTATTATAAAGCTATTTTTAATGTTAATAGGTAACCAATAATTTGTTATAAAGTTATTTTTATTGTTAATAGGTAACCAATCATCTGTTATAAAGCTATTTTTATTGTTAATAGGTAACCAATCATTTCTAATAAACCTATTTTTTATTGTTAATAGGTAACCAATCATTTCCAATAAAGCTATTTTTCTTTTTAATATGTAACCAATCATTTCTAGTAAAGCTATTTTTATTGTTAATAGGTAACCAATCATTTCTAATAAAGCTATTTTTTATTGTTAATAGGTAACCAATCATTTGTTATAAAGCTTTTTTTATTGTTAATAGGTAACCAATCATTTGTTATAAACCTTTTTTATTGTTAATAGGTAACCAATCATCTGTTATAAGGTTATTTTTATTGTTAATAGGTAATAAAGCTATTTTTATTGTTAATAGGTAATCAGTCATTTTTAATAAAGCTATTTTTATTGTTAATAAGTCATAGCCAACTAATTAGCTGTTATAAAGCTGTTTTTATTATTAATAGGCAACTAATCATCTTTTCTAATGCTACATATTGATACAGGTAACTAATCATTTATTCGAGAAACCAGGCGAGAGGTTCGGCATGGATCTGGCAGCACTCAACATCCAGCGTTCCAGAGAACACGGTAACCCTGGTTACAATTATTACAGGGAATACTGTGGTCTTCCAAAAGCTCGTGACTTTTATGACCTGGCGGGAATCATGCCCAACACGACAATACAGAGATATGCCCAGCTGTACAAGTAGGTGGCATGAAAAAGTTATACCTGAATATTTTTATTCTCCCTGAGAAACGAACTTTTGAAAGATGCTTTTGGCACAGCCTTGGGTACAACAGACACTTTAAGCAGTAGCTGTGTGTAGGATTTTCTTTAGGAAAAAGAATATGTAAATTATACATAACATAATAAATATAGCAATGTTGCTGACAGATAATTCAAAAATTTGAAGTCCCTCCCTGCGAGTCTGAGAGCTTATAATGCTTAAAATCTTATTTCGATCCCCGTATTGGCCATAGCACAGATAGCCCATTGTGTAGTTATGAGCATAACAAAAAATAAACAGACGAAATAAACTAAAATTTGAATTTGGTCACTGTTGAAAGTCACTTAACAAAAATGTGAATTTTGTCACACTGTTTAAAATCATTTACAGCAACTGAAAAGTAATATAAAAACATCAAATTCGTCATAAAACATGAAAAAATAGTTTTGTTTTTTGATAAAAGTTTTAGGAACGCCATTAATACACATAATAAATTATATGTATGTAACATTTCAGTTGGTATTCAACTTTAACTGTTCTAAAAATGATAATAACACTACTGTTTGTTTTATTTCTCCTGGTTGGATAGCAGCTCTATTGTCCCAAAACTGATAACATTACTGTTTGTGTTTTATTTCTCCTGGTTGGATAGCAGCTCTATTGTCCCAAAACTGATAACATTATTTTTTGTGTTTTGTTTCTACTGGTTGGATAGCAGCTCTATTGTCCCAAAACTGATAACATTATTTTTTGTGTTTTGTTTATCCTGGTTGGATAGCAGCTCTAATGTCCCATAACTGATAATAACATTATTTTTTTGTGTTTTGCTTCTTCTGGTTGGATAGCAGCTCTAGTGTCCTAAGGGCAAAACAAATCTGTCGAAAATTTTTATCTTAATCTGAATCTGTTGTACTGTTTTGTTAATAATATTATATTCCACATGAACAGACACGTTGACGACATCGACTTGTGGAGTGCGGGTATCTCAGAGTATCACCTACCTAACGCCGTTGTAGGCCCAACTTTTGCTTGTCTGATTGCCGATCAATTTTCAAACATCAGGCGAGGAGATCGTTTTTGGTATGAAAACAGTGGCTGGCCTTCTTCGTTTCGACCTGGTAAGTTGCATTGTCCACGCTGTTTCAATGTTAGTCGAATCACTTACTGTATTTCACTTTGTCACAACCGAACTACGAGAGAACTCGCGCTTTTATTCGCAAATCGGACGCGTTGGAACGCACAAAACATTTTGTGGGGGCGGTCGTGCAAATGGATAAAAATTGTCTGCCAATAAAAAAAAAACGCTTTAAAATATTATTCAACAATTCCACCCAATAACAAGTACTGTATTGTACATACAAAAATGTGCAAAATACAAATTAAATTGTTTGATGAGTACTACAAAATCGTAAGTTATACAGACAATACAAATGTTTCATATAAATGACGAGTGTACACATTTTACAGATACACAACCAGTTACAGCCTCTGTAATGTTTACAATTGGCCAAAGAATTACAGTCTCCTTTCATTTCGGCTGGCAAAGTAAGCCGACTGCATAAAAAAAGACTAAATAAAAAATTGTTGTCGGCAAAAATATAAGGGGGGAGCAAAGTTATTAATATAACAGCTGATCAACTCATTTAAACTATTTTACCCCAATGCCAAATGCTATACACTATTTTCGTTATTTTTATCAAGGAAACAACTTAAAATCATGAATAATATTCAACGTTAAACTGGTACACAATTAAAAA
>NW_013669309.1:49111-72984 GCF_000517525.1 Limulus polyphemus
TAAAATGTTTTTAATTGTGTACCAGTTTAATATTGAATATTATTTATGATTTTAACTTTATACACAAGTGCCAAAATATTATAAGTAAGGAAACAACTTATCACAAAAACAAAAATGTATAATATAATTCTCATGAAAATATTGTGTACTTCGTTATAAGATATAAAACATTACTATAAAAATAATAAATTTAACAATTTTAATAAGAAATTATCATTTGTATTCTGAAACTTTTTTGGTCCTAGTAGTGAAATATTGATTGCCACATAATTTATTTTCTGATTAAATTTTTGTGCAATAGATGTCGCTTTTAAATACATACCTGAAGTTGAATATTTACTGAATTGTTGTTTTTCTGTCATTTACAGTACAGTTTTACATTATATATTCTATTAATTAATCTTCTTTTTTTTTCTGTCTCAACTAAAATTTAAAATATGGAGTGTTTCGGCTTAATAATCTTCGGGCTTAACTGAAGATTAATACAAGTTAATTCTTGATTATCAGAGTTGAAATAAAAAATACATAATAGCTCTTATTTCTTCTCAGACTTACGTGACATTAAATTCAAATTAATTCTTTTTTTTCTGAGCTTAAATTAAAAATACTTTTCATTATTTTGTTTCTCGAAGAACTTAGCTGAAATGAAACAAGGTTAGTCTCTTTCTATACGAATGGAAATTTAACGTTTACTTCTTTTGTCTTAAACATTTTCGGACTTAGTTGAAAGTTAACACAGATGAATTATTTTCTGGATGAATTGAAATTTGAAACTTTAATCCTCTTTCGCCTTGGCTGACTTTCAGTACATGTCATTAATTAATCCTTTTCTGGCTAAATAAGATTTTATAAAAAAAATTATCATTTAATTATTCGACGGTATCGTTTAAGTTTTATACACACTGAGTAATTCAGTAATTTTGATTTTCCTTAATATGGCCTCCCGGTGGCTCAGCGGTAAATCTAAAAGATTTATAATACGAAAAATCGAGTTTCGATACCCGTGTTTGACAGAACACATATAGCCCATTGTGTAGCTTAAGGTTTAAAACCAAAGAAAAAAAATCATAACTACTGTTGCCTTATATTTAGTTTATGTTTACTCGATAAAGGAAATGTAGAATTTTTGTGTTTTAATATTGATTCATCAGTTAGATCGTTAATACAGCTCGAAACTGCATGTTTCATCGTTGCGCAATGTTTTAATAATACGTAATTCGCGTTTTTCAGAGCAACTTCAGGAACTCCGCAAGGTCCAACTCTGCAGAGTACTGTGTGATAACGCTGATGAAATGGACACCATTCAACTAGAAGTCTTAAAGACGGCTGATCCACAGAGGTAAACAAGAATTTGGATTTTTGATTTAAAGATGATGTACCAAATTCAATCGACTGAAGTTTATTACTCTACAGTTCTTTTTTCAGATTTGCGGATAAAAGTTGTCATAGAACTAATATCCATATTTTAGTAAATCGTCTTACTTGGAAAAAAAACAACAACAAGAAACGCTAACTTGTTGCTCAACTTTTATTGAAAGGAGAACCACGCCCTCTGTCGTCGCCATTGTGATATTTTCATATGCAATTTATTATTGAAAATCCACGAAGCTCATCTTCGTTAAAGTTACAAATTTTATGTATAGGGGGCTTTCGTATTATTTGTTGTCCCACTCCGTGTTTGCTATTCTATCCATTCATCACAAAGTCATCCTTAATACAATTAGTTTTTGATGCACCTTTGTTCCACTAGTTCTTTGACTGGCCTGACATGGCTTGGTTGTTAGGGCGCTCGACTCGCAATCTGCGGGTTCGAATCCCCGTCACCGAATATGATCGCCCTTTCAATCGTGGGGGCCATATAACGTGACGATCAATTCCACTATTCGTTGGTAAAAAAGAGTAGCCCAATAGTTGGCGGTGGGTGGTGTTGGCTAACTGCCTTCTCTCTATTCTATCACTACTAAATTAGGGACAGCTAAAGCAGATAGCCTTCGAGTAGTTTTGCGCGAAAGTTAAAATAAATCAGCTCTTTGCCGTTAGATACCGTGAATAAATTAACCTAAAATACTTTTTTAATATTTTTTCGGCTCATTATACTAAATTCAACTGAACTAGAAAAGTTTCTTTCTTTAATCTTTTATTTCTGTTAATTTTATAGTACTTTACAAATATAACTTCGCTGGTCGCATGTAATAAAACATACGTATGCTGTTAACTATAGTTAGTGTCGCAAACATTTAAGCAACAAATTAAATATTACTTATGATTTTAGTCATGCAACCAAATACGCTGATCTTTATTAAAAGGTTGAAAACGGAATAAGTGTTTTACGTCATCTTCGTAAAATATTACCTGTTTTTTAGCCACACATAATTAAAATAAACGTTTTAATTTACAGAGGGCTATGACTACCTTTTTCGAGATGATACAAAATGGTGCTCAATATTTTACGTTTCGGTCCTCTTACTAGAGCTTTCATCTGGTAACAATGTGTACAATTGTTAGTGTTATCCGATGAAGGCTCCAGTAAGAGGGCCGAAAGCTCGCAAATAAAAGAATTTTAATTTAGAGAAAAGTCCGTGTTTAATTTTACGTGTTTATTGTTTCCAGGAATCCACGTGTAAACTGTCGGGGTAATAATATAAACCACCTAGATCTTTCCAAATGGGCTGATGTTAACCACTTCAGCAGGAAGTAAGCTGCTCTTATGAGAAGAAGAAGATACAGTATTAATTTATATTTTAAAAATACATGCAGTTCAATGTCTTGGATAATTTACTGCCAGCATAAACTGTTTCCAACAAATTTTCTCAGCACAAAACAAAACATGAACATTGTGTTAACAAAAATAGTGTTAGGGTTAGGTAAGTACAAAATGTATTACTAATTCTCACCACCACACAGGAATGTTGAATTCTGCATTTATAAGTATTTTAAAAAAAGTAGTGTTAGGGTTACCTAAATACTGAATGTATTACCTACTCTATAACTACTAGACTAGAATGTTGAATAACCTAGTGAATTTAACATTAATACGGAAATATCAGATCGCGCCATTTATACGTTTATTGATATATTTATTATATTTTTTTAAAAAAGTGCAGAAGGAAATAGGAATTTGATTTGTTTTTTAGATAATAGTATATAAGCACAGTTTAATACACGTCTAAAAATCAGTCACGAAGTCGTTCCTTTTTATTTGAATTTATTTTACAGAAGATTAGGAAGCAGCCCTCTATTAACGATTTAACTAATTAATGCGATTTTAATAAAGTTTTAAATTTCCGAGGATTATCTTTAAAATAATAGTATCATAAGCGTGTTTTAGCGCTTCTGTTCACTAGACAAAACAAAGTAAATTAGAATGTAGGTTTCTGAGCTGTGACTGCCTATTGAAGAAAAGGGACGACTATTTAGCTTCTATACCGAGGCCTTTGAATTCGATTTTTGGACGATGTATTATATTATTTTTGCTTAAGGACCGTTAGTTCATGTTGTACTATAGTTAATTTCACATACAGGTTAAGATATTTAATTTTAATGTATGTAATATTTCTTTTTATGTTATTCATATATAGGCGAAGGGAAATCAGCCGTGGTTCTAATAGTAATTTTAAGGCTTCCATACACTACATGTTCGTGTTTTACAATCTAGATTTAAGGAAGTATTTAAATGTCACATTTTGTGGAGAGTTATATCCCTTGATACTCATAGGATTGCCGTGGTCAGGTTTCACACCCTCCTTCGAAACCATAACTTAATATTAGCATGTATTCACCTCTATAACTGCATGTCGTAATATAAAAGTTACACCAATCTATTGAAAGAAAATGACTCAATAGCTCTTAGTTCTTTTTTTTTTAAGATACGTTTGGTTGCAAAGTTCTTCTATATCGAATTATTTCTGATAATATAAAAACTGAAAAAAAAAACTCCTATGTAAGAAAATATTCTGTTTTCTATTTCATGTCCTGACTTGTCTGTAGCTTTTGAGTGTTACGTTACTTATTACGTTTCCAGACGTGTTGAAAAAAATCATATTACAATCATTAGGTGACCCAATTCAGCACCATATTTTTACATGATAACTTCTAAGTACAGAAACTTGGTTAACTATAAAGTTACGATTATCAAGTACTTGATCAGGTAGTTGAAAGTGTGAACCTTGCATGTGTGTGTTTGTCTATACATATACCGCCCACGGATATTTACTACATCGTCAGCGTCTTGAAACCACTTTATCCATAGCTTTGTATTTCTAAAGTGTAACAGATATCATTCTGTATGAAGAACCATATTCAGAAAGTCATTACCAAGTCGTCAGTTCATCAGGAAGTTATGGAAATGCATTCAATCTGTGGTTGCGGGTTGAGTCTGTGTATTTTTCTTCAATGAATTATATGGTTTTTAATTAAAGTCTGGAAATATTTTTCCTTTGCATTCTTTTTTAAACTTGTATATATATACATATATCTGGTATTATATCAGAATCACTCCATAGATGTCGTTGTTGTTTTTTTTTTTTGCCCGTAGAATTTTGTCAAAGAGAACTAACTATAAATAATTTGTTTACAATTTCTTTCTGCGATTTTATTAAACTGAAAGTAATAAAAGACCAACCGAACGATATTTTTTTTTAACTTATTAGTCTAAGTACCAAACTGAATGTTTGGGCTATTCACTTTGAATAATATTTGAATAGTAACTAGATTTTTGAAATTTTGGACAAGCTATACAGCATCGTCATAAGGAATTTCTAGTGCATGACAGAAACGTTTTTCTTAATTTCGTTCCCAAGTGAAAAGTCACATAGAATTCATTTTTCACAATAACACAGGCCTGCGATGGTTTTATTGTCTTGAACTTTTTTACATGTTCTACGGTAATTCCTGTACGCTGAATCCGAAAAATATATCCATTTTTCTCCATTACGTACAGATTTTTCACAAAACGTCATATGTACTTTTACATAAGTGAATAGTTTTCATTGAAATTGGATCACATTTTGTTATGTTTAAAATGCTGACAACTACTGGCTATAAATTTCTCTGGACCAATCGCGACGTGAGTCTTATCGATCGTTCTTGAACCCAAACATAACAATCTTCATTGTGGTAAACGAAATAATTTTGTAAAAAATCTTTACGTGATACAAAAAACAAAACAAAAAAAGAATATTATTTTCGAAATCTGCGTAGCTGAATTATGGAAAATCCGTTATTAAAACAACTTTTATGAAGTTTAAATTCACAGGCCTCTGTAGTCATTTTGTATTATTACTAATATTTATTTTATTTCACAAACTCGCATTGAATATTTTGAGCTTTATACCTGAAAACATAGTTATTAGGTTCGTTTTAAAATCCATCTTAAATATATTACGTCCGCTTTTATATACATATATAAACTATCGTTAATTTAAAAAAATAATTACTTATTACATTAAAGTTTTAAAAAACCAATTGGTGCTTTCAAGTCTACACTATTTGTATACGATATCGAATATAATGTTCATGTTTCCTTTCGAAATGTTTAAAAAAAATTAATTTGTTGGTTTATTTTTGACTATGTTATTATATAACATCATAATCAGTACCGGCTTCTAAAAGCTATTAAATTTTAACTGTTCAATAAAAAAAGAAAGGAGAAACAAGCAGACTTATGGACACTTGCAGATACAACGATACTGTTCAAACGCAAAGCTGTACAATGAACTATCTGCACTGTGCCCATCACAGGGATCGAGCCCCGGATTAGAGCATTATAAGTCACGAGGCTTACCGCATAGACATACCCGATGAAGGTAAATGGAAAAGAATCAAAACAACGTCCGATAACAAGTTCACCAAACAGGTGTCCCACTTTAAGAAATCTCGTCCGTATGTACTTCGAAAAACTTTACTTTCAGTAACGCTAAATAGACGGAAATAACTGTCTTGTTTACAGTGATGAAGTGATCGTATATTTTCGTTTAATAGTCTGGTGAAACTATTATCACGTTTCACCAAATTGTGGGATGACATGTTAAGAACTTGAAACTGGATCTAGATTATAAAAACTAAGCAGTTTGACAACTCAGGTGTCATTAATCCAAGTTTGTTCTTGGCCAATGTCCTGTAGGTGGACAACGGTGAACCTTCTCACTTGTTCGGACAAGCTTTGGTGGTTGAAGTAACACTGGTTCATTTATTCTGGATTGTTAGGATAACTCTAGAAACTGACATTGTTTGATTTGCTACGTTTCAAAAAATCGTGAAGAAGCCAGCTTTGTTTACAGTTCCGTCATCATTACAATGGTATCTTATTTTATGAAAGCTCCATCAGAATTGTCGACAACAACGTCATGAATCATCATCTGTTTAAACAGACAGACAGAGGTGAATGTTTTAGGCGTTTTTACGTGACCATTCTTAAAAACTCCCATAGTGTCCAATCAGTAACGAGCAACAAAATAAACATTTGCATCTTAATTATAAACATTTACTAAATTCGCATCTGCTGATGAAGTCCAAAAATAAAAATGGACACATTACAAACAAATTAAAAAAACGTTATGTTAGAGTTAGTATGACCTGTGAAAGCAATGGTCTATTTCACACAAGTCCGGCGTGAAAGGAAGAGATGACCTGTCAGAGAGGTTGGTGACACTCGCTTTAAAAAATCAGTAGAAATTAAAGATTTAAAAAATCCGAAACGTGACAAACGACACTCAAAACTGTCGTTAATAACGTGACAATGACATCTGTTATGAATTCGGTGGGATGTTAAATCATAAAAACCGAGATTGACGAAACACTACTTAATCAGCAGTTGTTAAAAAGTTTGATTTAATATTAATTCCTGTTTATGTCCTCTATTGTCAGACACACCTGACTTCTCAGTGCTGAAACACTACTTAATCAGCAGTTGTTAAAAAGTTAATATTAATTCCTGTTTATGTCCTCTATTGTCAGACACACCTGATTTCTCAGTGTTTTATTTTAACAATTTTCACTGAACCCTTTACATCATATTCTTAATAAAGTCCGGAAATATGCAATGTTTAATTCAACGGGCAGGAAGAGGTGAACTTAATAAAGTCCGGAAATATGCAATGTTTAATTCAACGGCCAGGAAGAGGTGAACTTAATAAAGTCCGGAAATATGCAATGTTTAATTCAACGGGCAGGAAGAGGTGAACTTAATAAAGTCCGGAAATATGCAATGTTTAATTCAACGGGCAGGAAGAGGTGAACTTAATAAAGTCCGGAAATATGCAATGTTTAATTCAACGGCCAGGAAGAGGTGAAGACCAAATGAATAGAAGATACAGAAAGTTTTGCATTGTACAAAAACTCTCTCAGAAACTTCCTCCACAAGGCATATCTACACAAAAACTCTCTCAGAAATCTCCTCCACAATGCATGCCTACACAAAATCCCTTAGAAAACTCTTTCACAAGACATATCTACATAAAATCTCTCAGAAGACTACTCCACAAGGCATATCTACACAATCTTTCTCTTACAAGTCTTTTCCAAAATGAACAAGTACACAATCTATTTTAGAATCTACTCCAAAAGGCATATCTACACAAAATCCCTTAGAAGACTACTCTAAAATGCATATCTACACAAAATCCCTTAGAAGACTATTCCACAAGACATATCTACACAAAATCTATCTCAGAAACCTCCTCCACAAGGCATGTCTACACAAAAACTATTTCAGAAACCTCCTCCACAAAATCTATCTCAGAAACCTCCTCCACAAGGCATGTCTACACAAAAACTATTTCAGAAACCTCCTCCACAAGACATGTCTACACAAAATCTCTTAGAAAACTCCTCTATAAGATATATCTCCATAAAATCTCTCAGAAGACTACTCCACAAGGCATATCTACACAAAATCCCTGGCCACTGTGAAGAAGCTGGTTTCTTTCATTTTCAGCTTTCCAAAAGTTTTCATTGGGATAGTCGTAAAAGTGTTTTTGCAAAATACTCGGGTTCCTTAAGTAATTGGATGCAAACTTCAACCTTTGTGTAAACGTTGGAGCTGAGACAATTCGTTTGGCTCCATTTAGAAGTTGGCGAATCCAAGTTTTTTCAGGAAATTCCCAGGTTCTCCAAGGAGTGGGGTGAAAAAGTTTACCTTTGTGGAAACTTCAGGAAAGAGATGATTCATTTGGTACCATTTAGAAGTCGGTATGATCAGTGGTTTAGGAGGAGTTATGTGAGACACTATATCTTATTATATAGATGTCCCTGGCCATGCACAGTATATCAGATGATAACGTGGATGTGTGCACATGGCGAAACAGTCTGTCTGATCGGTATTGGATGTTTTCAAACTGTTTACTTATCTTTGAACTTATTATATCTGTCAACTTTTACATCTTTTAATACAGATCACGTTCTCACACCTGGCTGCTAAAATCTCCTGATTATCAATGTTTAATTTCTTTTGATTTTGGCATCATATGATAATAAACATGTAATTTTCTTCACAAAACTGTTAGAACAGTTCTCGTTCAACTGTGTGCAATGTGTAACAAGGACAGGACCAGTCTAAAATACACAGTTGCTGGGTGTGTGTATCAAGCATGCACAATTTTTGTCAATCTAGTAAACAAGGTGTAGTGTGAATTTTTAACACTGTTAAAATTGTTTTATGGAAGAAATATAAGTCTTTTATGTGAACAAATCTCTTCTCACCTTTGTTTTAACAACATACTAAAAATCCACCAAAGCCCTCCATTTAGGTTCTAAAAATGCAAAATTCGTTATTCAGGCAAGGGGCTATGCCCCCATTCCCTCACACACACGGGCTACAGCTTAGACCCAGGATTTTTAATTTCCTCACTTATTCATGGATATTAGAGATTGACAGCTATATAAACTTCGTTAAAACCTTTGAGGCAGCTCGTTGTTTACATTTCAAAACTTTTCCAAAACCTTTCAAAATTTTCCATAATATTTCCAGGCCTGAAAGTAGTATTAAATTTTTTTTTTAAATTCAAGGATTTCCATGAATATGGGAGTTCTGTCTGCAGTCTTGATGTTAAAATACAGTACTGCAATATATTAAGTTCCTGCTTCAAATTCATATTAATTCTACAAATGTAACATTCAAACCAGGTACTTACCTCTAAAACACTCTAAGCCAGAATACCCATATTGAGGAGGAGGAGGGGAGATAACTGAAAAAATGTGATAATAAAAGATCACTGGATCACCAGATGGAGAGGTCAAGGACTGGAAAGTGTAACACACCTATATCACAACAACACTGAGAGGTGAGATTTAATAGAGCTTGAGTAGAATTCAGAAACAGAGTAAGAGGCATTAGACTGAATTTATCTAGATGAAATGAGTGGAGAGGAACAGTCTCTAAAAGAGACTGGATCAAAAACATGGAAAACCAGAAAAGAAAAAGCATTCTCTTCAGCAGAGTACCTCTTTGTTCTAGAAATTATTTAATTAAAAACATAAAGGGGGGCTGTGTGGTACAGAGCTGCTTGAGTTGTCATGTCATACATGTCGTCCCAGATGTTGGCTAGACAGGTATACAGTGTCAGAGCACAAAGCACTATCAGTGCAGAAGACTAGTTATTAAGTAGAAATTAGATTTACCTATAATACAAAACTGAAAAAGTCAGCAGAGCCACAAAACCATCCTACTCAGCAGGCACCCACAGAGAATCAAAGAGTTGTGTGGTCTTGAGAATGAGCTGAACAGTGGGAACACTGAGTAGGGAAGTAAGAGAAGATGAAAATGAAGCTGTACAGTCTATCCCATCCTTGCTGAAGATATGAGACACCAACTGGAGAATTATTATCATGTATCAAAATATTACCAAAGTACAAGGGAGTAGGGAAAAGTACCTATCAAGGCATCATCTGCCACTTGATGGCATCCTCTGGCCACTTCCAGAGGGCATCACCCTCTCATGGTGCTCCAGTGCTGAAGGTGGAATGGTGTCTATGACAATAACAGAGGTAAAACATATGAGAGTTGTGACTGGACAAAACCACTAAAGCACAACCTTATGTTACAGAAGAGAGCGACATTTAGTTTTTTTCTTTTAGGAGTGTAACTGAACTTACCTATAAGGGAATCTATCTGACTTGGATATAATCCTAGGAACCAAATGGAATCTCAAAGCCAAAGATCCAGCAATGTGACATAAGTAGAAGTTTAAAAATGCATATAAGAAGTTGTTCACATACCAGCATGCAGAATGTTCTCCAATGGGTACTGAAACCAGGATGCCAAAGACATCCCTGAATGTTGAATTTGGTAACATGAACCCCAAAATTCACTCTTACAGTTAGTAGGTTTGTCACGATAAGCAAGGTAGATTAACTGCTACAACCAATTAGATAATGTTGTCATAGCAAGATCTGAGGGGTGTGATTTGTCATAAGGTATAAAAAACAGGGGCAAAAAACATTGTGCTTGCTCAACAATGTGATTAAAAAGGCAGATGTCCCACAAATTTAGCATCTACACAACTGGAAAACCCATTGGAACATCAACAGACAATTTGGCAATAAAAGTACTAAAATGATGATCAATGAGAGATGACAATCCAGCCACAAAATCTTCCTGCACACTGGAAGACAACTGTGTGAACAAAGCCCCCCCCCCAAGATATCTGAAAAAGCTATTGATTTGTCTGCATTAACCAATGTGTTATCATCAGTATTAACATCAACTTCAGAATTAATGAGAAAAGCACATGAAGGAATAAACAGCCCAACAATCAACATGAAAAGTCTGGTTTGTGGCAGCAAAGCTGAAACTATGTGATTCCCTTGGCACTTGCACAATAAATTACATGGAATATGGGAAAGTGGAGAACTGTGGATAAGGTGATGCATGTCATGCATTGTGTCAAAGACAGTGAGAACCACAAAGCACTTGGTTGTCATGCATTGTGTCAAAGACAGTGAGAACCACAAATCACTTGGTTGTCATGCATTGTGTCAAAGACAGTAAGAACCACAAATCACTTGGTTGTCATGCATTGTGTCAAAGACAGTGAGAACCACAAATCACTTGGTTCTTGGCAAAGAAAGAACCACTCCAAAAGGAAAGGCTCATTGATTTCAGAGGTAAGTCACCCCGATTTGAATACAAATTCTCCTAGTTTCGAAGAAGCTTTCACTGCCTGACAAACGTAATTCTCAGTCACTTGGCACTTTATGTTCATCACCTTCATTATCAAAAGTGGCAAAACCCCTAGATACCTGTCCATGAATATCATAAATAAATAACTCCTAACCAAAGACTGGTAATGCAACAAACATCCTTATGTTTTTGTAGTTTCACATACACTACTCTGAAGGTGTTAAATAAATGGGATTAACTAGTTACTTACCCTTAGATACCTGTCCATGAATATCATAAATAAATAACTCCTAACCAAAGACTGGTAATGCAACAAACATCCTTATGTTTTTGTAGTTTCACATACACTACTCTGAAGGTGTTAAATAAATGGGATTAACTAGTTACTTACGTGAACAAGCAATCCAAATAGACAAATATAATTCTTTAAATAATAAATAATAACAAGTTTAAATTTCCACAGCAAGTCAATTATTTCTGCTACACACACAATTTCTACACTGTTTACAGAACCCTATCACAGGCGACAGGTTCCCAAGGAACCTTAAGAGTTAAAGGTTATGAGAGTTTACTGTTATTTTTACATTTGCAGTATTAGTCTTATTAATCTTAAACTTCTTCACTATATTTTAGTCCAGCAGATCAGATATGATGTTTTGCAGACACCAACTTCTGGGAGGACTAGTTACAAGTTTGATTGATCTTCACACACACACATATATATATACAATAACATAAGAACTAGAAGCTTAGTTAGCTTTTACATCCAGTTCAATAATCACATACACTTAAGAATTACCAGTAATCAATGAAACAAAAAAGCTACAAAATATTGAACTACTAACTTTCAGAGATAAGTGAAACACTAAGGAAATGTGTGTGTACATGGGACCATCAGTAATGTCTGTAGTTACAATACACGGTTATATAAACAAAGACTGAAAATTAAAAGGCTGTACTAATTTAAAGTTTGTATATGCACAAGAAATTACAAGTTTCCAATTGAAACTAACACAAAACACAAGTTAGATACACAACTGTCCCTTCAAAACCAAAACATACTAAGTTGTGTATAAAACTGTTCATTCAAAATTAAAACAAACTATAAGTTGTGTATACAACTGTTCATTCAAAACTACAATGAACTACAAGTTCTGGAAACAATCATCCTTTCAAAACTAAAACAACAGGTTCCGAATGCAATTGTTCATTCAAAACTAAAACAAACTATAGATTATGGATATAATTGTCCATTCAAAACCACAGCAACAAATGTGTAACACTTGAGCTTTCAAACAGCTGTAATAAATTATACATAGACAATCAGGTTGCATATTACATACTATTGTTACTGAAGCATGTTTTACCTGGTTTTATAACAGCACTAACTGATAAACTGTATTTAAACAGCAAGGTGATCAAACATGTAAATTATTAAAGTTGTAATACTTCCTACGGTATCAGATTCACACATGTTTGAGATTTTAAATAATCACAGACTAGAGCAAGAAAAACATACATTTATTTCAGTATTCACTAAAGTTAATAAAATGTACAGAATTACTGCTGCTGTATTCTTTCTTCATATGCACAAGATTTATTTTCAACATCTTGTACTAATCTACAGAGTTAGTTACTGCTTCTCTAAAAGTACAAACTTTACACCATACATTAGCTGAATGCTTTACATAGAACAGCTGTGTGATCCACTCCTAGGCTAATCTTCAATACCTGGGCAGGAACTGAAACCTGAACCACAACAAAAACATGAATAAATTGCATGCTAAATAGCAACATTAATGGATATTTATTATTATATTTTCATGTACACATAACCAAAAAATTACACGTTACTTAGCATTATTACATACAGTGCAGTTTTACCAAAACCAACACAAAAGATTTTTATACTGACAAGAAACTGAACACAAATTTATAGATATTTTTGTAACATGTTTTGTCGTTGGACTTATTGGATTACTTGGAAAAAATAATGTTGAATTCAATCCTTGAAGCAATAATAAATTTATACATTCAACAATATTTGCTACAGACTATGATTACTTTGATGGAAGTTATAGACCAAAGTTAAGAATGTAAAACCTTGAAAATATTGTAGGCCTAATACACTAAAAACATTTAACAGAAACTTCCTTGATTGATAACAAATGCTGACTAACTTACTAATTAGTCTACAGAAGTACCAGCTAACTCTTACTGAATAACTTTACTCAAACAATCTTCTCTTACTTCAAACTCCTACTCAATCTTTCACGTACTGAATACTTCACTGAATTATCAATCACCGAACTAACTGCTCATTCTTTACTCATATTTATAACTAATGCACCAATATAGATATTAGTCAAAGTTTCTTGATGATTACATCATCATCACAATAATCTAAATTAAAATACTGAAAATGTAGCTTACAACAATATAATGTTTTTACAAATGTTTTATAGTGCCAGCTTTTAGTAAGAGCTTGTAGCACTGGTTTTTAATAAGTTTCTGCAGTGCTGGCTTTTAAAGAGTATTTTATAGAGCTGGATTTCAGTTAGTATTCTTTAGCACTGGTTTTTTAGTGTAAATTTTGTGGAAACTGTTATTTCAGTGGATATGTTCTAGCACAGCTTCTGTAATGGATATTTTGTAACAGCATATTTTTTACTGAATTTTCTTGTAGCACTAACTTTTCAGTGAGAATTCTATAAGTTAACATTTTCCTAAACTGAAAATGTATTTCCAATAATACTTACCTCCACTGACACTATAGCTATTTCTCAATCTCCAGGGTTTCCACTCTTTGCCCATCTAAGCATTGAAAATGCTTGCTCCAGTCTTTTATACTGCACTTGATTGCCTTTGGCAAATTCTAATTTGTAAAATTCTACATTAACATCAATTCAACCCTCTATCTAGATACTGTATATAAGCACCTCATTCAGATAATGTAATCACTTTTTGGAGACATAAATTGGGTTTTAGTGGGAAGTTATGGCAGGAGAGTGTCAGTGGAGGTAAGTATTATTGGAAATACATTTTCAGTTTAGGAAAATATTAACTACCAAAACATACTTACCTCAATCCCAGATTGAGAAAGTGGAGGCGCCAGTGCAGGCATGAACCATACAGAAAGCGTCTGTATAGAACAGAAGTGTACCAAGATAAAGATGGTACAAGAGTGGAAGAGCCACACTACATCCAGTACAGATATGCTCTTCATCTGGAACCCAGTTCCTATATCAAAGGTGGAACAGAATACGAGTAATCATCAGTATAGGCCAGCCCCAACCAGACAACCGAGGTTCCACAACTCTGGGTTGGAATTAAGGGGTCATGGTACCTATATCCCACATTGGTGGCCAGGGCTATTGGACAACAATGTTATATATATACTTTTGATTGGATCCCAACCTGTAGCCATAGAGTGATGCATTTCACACCACTGGAGTCATGAAAAGAAAGTAAACAACATCGAAGTAACAAATTTTCTCCTCCACTTGAAGAAGTCCAAAAGGCAACACCCCATGCTCTGATTTATGGGATTGTGTATATCGTAATCAACTAAAGGAACAGAACTCATCCAGTCTGGAATTATGAACGTTCATCCTCACTCTCCAACCAAGTGGACAAGGAGTATTCCGCTTGCCCATGGAATTATTGAGAGGACGTGGAACCTGTGCTCAAACAAGGACCTAGGATGGGACCACTTTGCATTCGGAATTATGAGGAGATAGTGAACCTCCTTCCATGAACAATATATGAAACCAACACTGATCAAAAAGAAAGGCCATGCACCCCCCAACCAGATAGCTTCATGTCAAATCTGAACCTGAATTACAAGTAGACTCCCACAGAGGTTAGTTCCACTCCTACTGACATCTGGGAAAAACATCCAGAGACCCTAGTAGGAGGGCCCCCAACTTTGCCCTCTTCTCCAAGAGTAAAGTAACATACTCAAACACTCTGGGGGAAAAGTCTCCATCTATCACCCCAGTGACTGGAAACTGGAGGAGGTAAGGACTCCCAAGCTCCACTAATAAATTCTGGAGGGGTAATACACATTGGGGACCCCCTGAGGAACAGTGCTCTGGAAACTGTGCAATAGATGGACCAAGTTTACTACATTTTTAAAAGCAAACTGACCCCAATTCAACCTGAAGATGAGCAGGATTCCCTTTAGCTTTACTCATATTAGTCCACGAGTGGCGGTCCATAATAAGAAGGTAATAGCATCCGATAGGTGCCTAGATGGTCTTATGGAACACCCCATTTCGACAGAGCCTGTTGCAATCTGTAGTATTATAATGAAAGTGGTTGCTAATGCAGAATTGAAAAGAGAAAGCATACCTGTCTGGGCAACATTCGCCACAGAGTGGGATCCAATGAAAAATAAGGACACCCTGGAAATATAAAGGTATATGATTGAGGAAAATACTTGCCTGTGGTTAAAATCTAACAGATGTGGTCAACATAGCAACAGGGGGTAGTTGAAAACAATCAGAAGAGGAAACTGCCAGATCATGTAAGTATTATGATAGGAAAGTATTAGGATTAGTCCATACACCAGCCTGTACAATGTCTTCCAGAGGGCAATTAAACCTAGGCAGCTAATGACAGAGATATAACGAATCTGATGAGATGTGATGCAAAAGATTCCTCTCCTGTAACAATAATCAATTATAGGCCATGTGAATCAATTTACAAAGCCACCTCATTAGGGTAATGGGAGATAAATCACAGGAAACAGAAGGATTCTAATGAACAAACAATCGATTCCAACTACCTCGGAATGAGTTAGTATGAGCCACATAACACTTGAGGACCCTAAAAGGACATAACAAACAATCAAGATCGGAGTGGTCATAATAGTGAGAAATGGCTAGTAAGTGGATTGGTGAGAAGGATCTTTCCCCTTCCCTGGCTGCCAGAGTCTTGGGAAGAAAAGACCTATCTGGGTAAAGCAAGACAAATTTGGAATGATAAAGAGTCCGATGCACATGGATTGCAAACAACTCCGACCGACAACGTCCACAAGTCAACACAACAAAAAACTCAATTTAAGAGAAAGGTGAAACAAAGAACATAAAGCTAAGGGCTGAAAGGGAGGATGAGACAATGCATTTAAAACAACTGTAAAATCCCAATTTGGTAATTCAAAAGGTCATTTGGATCAAAGAATATGAAAGGATTTGAGTAAGCGTGATAGTACTGAGAACTCAAAAACCTTCTGATATTTGGAATACCAAAAAATAGTGGATAAGGATGCTTTATATAAAGCCACTGTAGATAAAGCAAGACCTCTCTCAAATACCCAACTCATAAAATGGGATATGTAGATAATTTAAAATGAAGAGGGTTTAAATTCCTTTTTACACACCAATGATGATAAGTATTCCATTTCCATTGCTAAACGGTAGTGGTTGGCCTATGGAGAGATTTAGTTAAATACAGAGAAACCTTATGTCGGGCAAAGGACCATATAACTTCCAAGCATGAAGATTGAGTTTCCAAACATCTGGGTGGAGAATGTCTGATCAATCATTGGAGACCCGAAATTAGAGCAAATCCACTGAAAAACCTCATGATGTAGCATCCATTCCATTGGAAGAATCCAGTTGGGTCGAGACAAGTGATCTGAAATTAAGTTCAGCACTCCTGGGACATGACATGCTAAAAGACTGATACAATGGGAATGAGCCCAGTAGAGAAGATCCACGGTATGAAAACAAAGGTCTCGAGAATGTGTGCCTCCTTGACAACAAATCTGAGATACCACCATGGAATTGTCGAAATGTATCATGGCAATTTTTCCCTTCAAAAGAGACAGACCTTGAATCATTGCCCGGTGTACTGTAAGGAGTTCAAGAATGTTAACATGGAGGATAGACTTGTCTTCTGTCCAAATATCCTGGAACTCCTGACCTCGAAGATTAGTTCCCCATCCATGAAGAGATGAGTCTGTGAACAAATGGATCTCATGATGAGGTGGTGAAATGGGTACCCCAACAGTAGTGTGGTTCTGATCCAACCACCATTCACAATCAGTGATGTTGCTCCTGAGTAATAAGACAGGATGATCCAAAGGATAGGAATGCATGATCTAGTGGTCGTGCAGTGACTACTGAAGGGACCTCTCATATGTGCTCATCCCAAAGGAATGAGAGGCTCGAGGGATGCCCACATCCACAAAAGAGAGAGAACCATCCTCGCAGTGGGAGAAGAAGACACAAGTAAAAGCCTGACAGCTCTTTCCATGGCTTAAAGTCTGATAGGGGTTGGTTGAGCATGACTTAAGTGAGTATTGAAAAACACACCAAGATGGATGAGATATTGCATCGGTGACAGAATATATTTCACTAGTCTGATAAAGAAGCCTGCTTTTGTGGCTTCTGAAAGGAGAATCTGAGAGTGTTGTTCTGCTAATTGACAGGATGGTGCCAGTCATTTATACAATGATGTGTGCACAGGCCCAAGGAATGCAGATGACAAGAAAAAGCTTTAACAACTCTGCAGAAGACATAAGGTGCTGATGCATGACCAAAAGGTAGAGTCCTGAACTGCAGTACCTGATCCTTATGCACAAATCTGAGAAACCTCCGAGAAGATTCCACTATGGGTCAGTAAGATCGAACTTGGTCATCCAGAGTCATGGCACAAATTGTCATCATAGGTTGAGAAAATATTCCATTGTAAAGCGAGGAGGATCAATGATTGGATGCTAATTTCCTGTCTTCTTGGGTACAATGAATAAATGGAAATAAAATCCTAGAAGAATGGGATCGACCCTCTCTACTGCCATTTTGACTAACAATACTCTTATGGCCTTATATCAAAGTTCCTCTGTTGGAGGTCAAAAGGCAACAGGTTGCAGATAATGGTGGAGGTGAATGACCAACCCTGAAGCCAGAACATGGAGTACCTATGGATCTCTGGTAAAAGAATTCCAGATGTCCAGAATGTGATGTAATCATGCTCCCACTGCTCCCCCACCCACATGATAGTCACTGATGGCATTGATGACAGTCAGCCCAAGCCAAAGATCCTCAAGAATAGAGACAGACTCTATTATGGGAACCAACAGATCTGAGAACTGAAAGAGGAGGGTTGGGAAACACTACGAGCTGACACTCCCAAATTAGCACCAGAAAGGCGAGAAGCCAACAACTCTGGAACTCTGGCAAAAAACATGGGATGGAGAAAAGTAGATTCCCATAACTCCCTGAGGGCAGAAGACAGTAAACAAAACACTTTCTAACAAAGCGTCTCTACCCAATAAATCCCAACAACAAACCAGTCAGGAAACCAGAGAAAGAACTGAAGAAGACAATCTGACTTAGGTAGATGGTAGCAAAATCCCCAACTCATCTTCAAATTGCTGGGGGGAATGTTGATAGGATTCCAACAAAAGTTGAATCGAAGATAAATACCTCAGGACAGTCCTGAGAGTAAGACGAATCCGAAAAACTGTGATCTGTTTACAGTGATGACAGATTCCAAACTAGACCCCCACAGATCAAAAAGGGGTCCATCCATTGAGAATCAAAATATACCTCCTCCTGGTAGTGATAAACCAAAGTATGCTGTTCTGATAAATGTGGGGGACAATGAATAGCTATCCCGTCGCGTAAATGAGTGGCAATATTCCCAGCATGAACAGCAATATCAGGAGTAGAGTCAAATGCAATAGGAGAGACCCCAAAAATCCGAGTAACCAACTGAAGAAAAGGGGCTGGAGGTGGCTGATCAAGATGATCCTCTGTTGAGGCTGACCTAGTAAAAGAAGGAGATGGAAAAAAACGAGTTTAAATTCTCCCAATTTATTCTGGGTCATTTGCAAAAGCAGCCTCAAAACCCCCCTGGAGAGACACCCTCAGTCTGCATATAAGACTCCATCTCACAATGGATCATATCCCGGACAGCCTCGACTGAGAGTGGCCTCTTCCCTGGCCATTGACAAACACCAGATAGCAGAGGTGGAAAAGAAGAGGTTTTATTAGCCTCCGTAGTAGAAACATTAACTCAGGAATTCATACCCATCGTTACTTTTTTTTGTTTTTTTTAAAGTAATTTAATATAAACAAAGATATAACCGTAGTACACCAACCACATTCAAAGTCGTAACATAAATTATGAATAATCACAACACTCCTGTTTATAGAAACCCATGCCGAATGCTATGTCGAAAAAAAGTGATTATTTTATCGGAATGAGATGCTTATATACAGTACCTAGATAGAGGGTGAATTGAAGTTAGTGGAGAACTTTGGAAATTAGAATTCCCCAAGGGCATTAGTGTGGGGTATAAAAGACTGGAACAAGTATTTTCAATGCTTACATGGGCAAAGAGTGGAAACCTTGGAGATCGAGAAATAGCTATGTTTTTGAATATTGCTTTTTTTGGTGGATACTTTATAACATTGCCTTTTCAGTATTTTGTAGCACTAGATTTTAATTAATTTCAAAATAAGTTTCATTAAGCACAAACAATAATTTTGTATTCCTTGATACACTAACCCTTCAAACACTGAGCTTTAGAACTGAAAAAATAAAGTTGTAAATAAAAAAGTAATAAACATCAACCTATCCAATGAAATCAAAACATTCACTGTTGATCACTAGTATTCTATGTAACCATGACCTTACAGAATTTGATACAATCTTAAACATACACAATAAGAGAATCACAACATATAAAATAAAGTAATTCAAAATGTCATGATCCTTAATCAAACAATCGTTTTTTTTTTTCAAGAAAAAGTCCTAGTTAACTCTCAAGTTACTGACATGTTTTTATACTGTTCATGACAGGTGGGATCTACACTATTTTTAATAGTTATAAGGGTATAACAGCTAGTGTAAAGAGCTAATTATAAATTGCAATTTACTCATTTTCTATGTAAAATACATAGGGGATTCCAAAGATTAATTGCAATACTGATGGTATTTTTTTTGTTTAACTCGTGTGTGTGCATGTACATCTTATATGGTAACAAAAAACACTGAAACCAACAAACCCATGAACCCAGCATCAATTTGGTTCACAAATAGTTTGGAAAAATGTGTTTCAGAGTTGAATAGGTCCATATAGCATTTTGTATTTATGGCAAAGCTAATAAGACTATCTGCTACTATCCATAATTTTGAACTACTGACCCAGAAGGAAATAATGTCAGTTAGCAACACCCTACCATTTATGCTAAGGGATTGCCTGTCACTCTTATAATACACCCACAGCTTTAAGTATGAGAAATACCTTCCTTAAATTTTAACATTAAGAAATACGTTTTTTTTTTTTAAATCCTAATGAATTATAAAAAGCCACTTACCCGGAAAGGAAAATACTGGTCATTCTTATGCCCCAGTCCAAGACAGGCATGTCTATTTTTTCCCCACATATACAAATCACCTTGATCTGAAGGAAACAAGATAATCACAAGAACATCTTAAAAAAAAGCACCTTCCAAAAATGGCAGTTAAGACAAAAATGGTAACATAATCAGTTCTGTTCAAAGATTTTGTAAAATGGACACTACCACTAAACTTGTGTTATAAAATCCCAAAATTTTACAAAATGTGTAACACACACATGTATAATGTTTCCTTTGGCATTACTGGATTTAAACAAGATTTTTGGTTAAACAAGGGTTTAACCAAAAGCCAAATAAACACTTCAAAGCATTGTTTGGATAATTTTATGCAGTTGCTATCTTCAAAAAATTTCCACCAATCATATTTACTAAAAAACTTCCTTGAGCTGTTGTTAACCTTATCCACCTTCTTATCCATCTTACATGTGTATGGTTATAAGGCAGAGTTTTAAACAATTAAAACCATATCTGTTACATTTGGAAAATATAAAGGTACAAACACTGAGATCTGAGATAAAATTATATCAAAACATTTCCTTGTGTTTATTTGAAGTCAAAAACAATTTTAAGAATTTCTATAAAACACAAACAACTAAAATATTAACAGCTACACCTAGATTTGAGAACTTTAATGGACTGTAACTGTCTGTTGAATGAAAATGGGAAGAGTTTTTTCGCTTCTGTATTGAGGTTGTCTTCCGAATCTGAAGAATGTATCAGTATGGAACCCAAAACATCACCCATCCCCTTTTCATTCAACAGACAATTACAGTCCATTAAAGTTGTCAAACCAGCTACGTCTAGTATTCAGAGAGAAGTTAAGTACGGTACATACTGGTAATGGCTGCAAACTGATTAAGGCCACATTTTATGTGTGTCACTTTGACTTCAGGATTAAATTCATTTCGTCCAAAGAGTTCTTCAGGAAGGAGTGTAGGCGAGTTCAATTGTGCCACTTGTGGGCCTTGACCCAAGATTCCATAGCCCCAAACAAATACTTGACCTTTATCTGAAAAAAATTAGCATTAACAAATTACCACTGGTGTTCAACTAAAATGCTATAACATATGAAGAGAAATCATTTATTTCATAATCTGTTAACATTATTGTGTTACAAGTGGTCCTAGGACAATATCCCAAAAATAATTAAGAGCAAAAAGTCCTTTCTACAAAACTAAATACATGTATCTTGCTTCATGTGAAAAACAAACATTAAAAGGTTGCACCTGGTTCTGAACCAAAGATTTCATATCTCAAAACTAAATACATGTATCTTGCTTCATGTGAAAAACAAACATTAAAAGGTTGCACCTGGTTCTGAACCAAAGATTTCATATCTCAAAACTAAATACATGTATCTTGCTTCATGTGAAAAACAAACATTAAAAGGTTGCACCTGGTTCTGAACTAAAGATTTCATATCCCGAAACTAAATACACGTACTTGTACTTTATACAAAAAAGTAACATTAACATGTCACACCTGGTTCTTGCCCTAACATTTAACATCACAAAACTAAATACGTGTACCTTATGTGTAAAAAAACTAACATTAAAATGTTACACCTAGTTCTTGCCCTGACATTTAACATCACGAAACTAAATACATGTACCTTGTGTGTAAAAAACTAACATTAAAATGTTACTAGTTATTGATTTCATATCACCATAATTGCTGGACTGCCATCTTTTTATTGTGCATGTCAGAGAAATTTTCATTTTTTCTATTGTGTAAAACCTCTTACTGAGTCTTTAAGTTCAATACTCATCAGTAGATATATCATTTCATTTCTAATGAAGAAACAAGAGTTGATAGACAACCAGAGCAAAAACAGTTTTTAGGTTAGTGTCACTATCCTAAAAATGTTATATTAGGAAGTTTTGAAAAATACTAAGAATAACTTTTTCTAATAAAAAATATTTAAATAAAGAGATTAGTAAACCCAGAGAGAAGATTACACCTTTTTTAGTGATTCAATGTCAAAATATAGATATTGATATTTTACTTAAAAAATAGTAGATAAAAAACTAAAAAAAATTTATCAAATATAATAAAATTATGCTATCAATAAAACAACCTCAAATTTATAGATTATTGAATAAATTCAAAAATTAAGATTAAAAGGATTTTTCTAAGTAAGGTATTTTCAGTTGTGAAAAAAAAAACTGTGGTTTATGTAATTTATTTTTTATGAAAATTAAAAAAAAAAGTTATTTTGTTTTTCATTAATAATTTATTTAATTGCAATTCTACAAATGTAATATATCTTTTCGATTGTGTCCACTGTAGTTAAAACTGTGTTGGTGAAACAGAATTTATATTAAGGATGAATTTACGCAAGTTCCATGTTAGAAATCCAGAAAAAAAAAGCCCACTATATGCTAGCATACATTTTAATGAATGTAATTCCAGCAAATTTAAATTTCTAAAAGAAGAATATTTTAACGTATTTCCTGTACGGGAATGTAATATAAAACATAAAAGATTAATTTTTAAAAATACTTCATAAATGTTTTGCCACTACTTTGAATAGATAGAGGTAAGATGACAGGAGTAACAGTAGTTGAGTTACTTGCAATGGTAAAACCTATTACTAGGATAATCACAAAAAGGATAATAAAATAGGTAAGGGATATATTTTGTATTACATTGTTAAAGATTCTGAATGTAAATTTTTGTCTATAATAACAGGAGGAATTATAATTAAAATAGTTTTAATCAAAGTAAAAATGATAAAGGAATAAAACAGAGGAAAAGTATATACATGATAAGCTTAACCCACTGACTGCGGACTCACCATGTACGGTACGATCCACCTCCGAGTGTGTCGTACACAGTGTACAGCTTGCCAAAACTCTGCACGTGGTTAGAGCAGCCATAGTCAATGAGATAAACTAATTTATTTTTAATATATTTAATTTATATAAGAATTGCATTTCACGTTTGTAACTCTTAAAAAATATGTATTTCGTTCATATTATTATCTGTAAAATTACTTCCTGAAGAGTGACCTTTGAAGTCACAAAACCAGAAGAAAATAGTAAAAAACAGAAAAAAACAAGAGTTCAAAGATTTTAATGTTTTGTTATATACTCAAAATAAACTATCCATGGAACATGTAAAAGTAAACTATCTATAGAACATGTAAAAGTAAACTATCCATAGAACATGTTAAAGTAAACTATCCATAGAACATGTAAAAGTAAACTATCCAGAGAACATGTAAAAGTAAACTATCCATAGAACATGTAAAAGTAAACTAACCATAGAACATGTAAAAGTAAGCTATCCATAGAACATGTAAAAGTAAGCTATCCATAGAACATGTAAAAGTAACTATCCATAGAACATAGTAAAAGTAAACTATCTATAGAACACGTAAA
>NW_013669309.1:73906-91958 GCF_000517525.1 Limulus polyphemus
CTATCTAGAGAACATGTAAAAGTAAACTATCTAGAGAACATGTAAAAGTAAACTATCTAGAGAACATGTAAAAGTAAACTATCTAGAGAACATGTAAAAGTAAACTATCCATAGAAAATGTAAAAGTAAACTATCTATAGAACATGTAAAAGTAAGCTATCTATAGAACATGTAAAAGTAAACTATCCAGAGAACATGTGTAACAAAATATCCAGAGAACATGTAATTACCATTTAACACAGCACAAATAGTTCCACCTACAGCAGCATCCAATATCTTTCCTATATTACTTAACGGCACATGTCTTGGCACATTAACCTACACAAATGTGAAAACAAAATTACTGTCAATTACAAGTAGTTGTAATTTCTAAACATTCATTTTCTGTTTCATTATATCAATTAATTTCTCAAATACGGTTATTTTAAACTGCAACTCAAGACATTTTCAATGATGAAACATGTTTTCACATGCACTATTTACACATTACTAAGTCTGGTCAAGACAACCAATACTTCAAATAATCAACCACAAAAACTTGCTACACTGATCTTCAGGGTAGAACATTCTATCCATTACAGAGTTGTCAGCAAAGCTACACCATAGGGGCTATCTTCACATAGCTAATTTTGAACTGATAAGCTAGAGAAGTGTTTTTCAACCACCAATCTGCAGACTGGCACCATTCTGTCACAGCCACCTTCCCGGTCCATAAGACTTCATGAAAACAAACAAAAACTGACAGAATATATAAATCACAATTGTAATTCAGTGGTCAACACCGTAAGGAGGCAGCAAACTGGTCTCTGATATTGAAAAGGTTGAGAAATGCTGAACCAGAGGAAAAGGCACTCAGTCAAAAGCACCCACTACCAATTATTGGGCTACTCTTCTTTAATCAATTAGTGGGATTTGATCATCACTCTTAAAATGCACTCATGGCCTCAAGCGTGGCTCTGAGCCTTGAACCATGAATCCTTAGATTCATAGGCTAACCACTAGACCATACCTGGCCATAGGAAGATAGTCAAATGGAGAAATATTGTGCTTAGATAAACAAGTTAGAAATTTCTAAAAATATGCATATATCTAAATATATATATATATATATATATATTTATAAATTCAGGTATTAAAATTAAAAACTATATTCCATAAGATGTATGGTTTATTTCATTCCACCAAATTAATATTAACTCACCTGTAAGGCATCTGTAACATTACTAAACTGACCATATTCAGAATTCCCCCATCCAAACAAGTCGCCATTATCTATTGAAAACAAAAAGTTTTAATACACATGTTTATGTAATAAATGAACCACCTGAAAGTATTTGTTAAATATTTTTCATCTAAATACAGGGCTTGAACTAGATAAATTAAAAATTTCATGGGAAATATAAGTTCTAATGATCTAGTCAAAGATTGTCCTGTACCAAAGTAAAAATCATTATTTTTACTCCCAAGACCATTTCATATTTACTGTGCAGCATATACAAAAACTAGTTCAATATAAAAGTATTATAAGATGATTCTCAGATAATCTCCATCTTTCATCTCCATCACAAAAAATGGATGTGTGCTGAGAATACACTTGGGCTATACTAGTAAAAATTAGAAGTCAGAAAGTTCCTTATATTAGAGAAATCAGTAGAATGATTCTCTAAGAGAGAGAGAAATACTTTTTGGGCAAACTGTACAGGAATGTTAAAAAAATTAATAGCTGTGCCCAAGGAAATTATCAGTGAAACCAAAAGTTAGAGCCCTGGGTACATATGTGTTAAGCATATAATGTCTTTATTAATGCTTTTTAAACATAAATCATTTGGTTTCCGTCGTAAAATATTAATGACTTTGAAATGATTAAATTTAATTGAAAAGTATTATACTTTACTGAAAAAAAATATATACAGCTTGCATGCATTTTCTATTCACCGACAAACAGTGGTCCACAAAAGAGTGAACATACGTTTTTTGTTTTATTGGACATCCTACGAGTAGCTTTATCTTTTTTTAGTTTATAACCTCAACTGCAGGTGTGATGTTTTATTCCATTTAGTCTGTCTATCAAACTTTCTCTGCCAGCTTAATAGGTGTTTTACACCATAACAATAACGTAAGTTTCAATGAAACTAGCTGAAACAACTTAGCCAGTGAAGAGAAACACCAGCCTAGCTCAAGCAAATGAAACTAGACTCTTTAAAAAACATTATGGCAGTTTGTATGACAGAATGGGCAGACATAGTATCAGTATTAATCAGCCACATCAACTACATGTGATTTTGGAAAAAACAGAACTGTGACTCGGAGACTGTGGAAACCTAAGAACTGCATCAAACATACACTACAAGCACAGCATTCTACGTTTATATGTAACATACAATGACACTGGCTTAGTTTGATAATGATTCAACCCTAAAAATATGATTTAACTCTGTAATAAAATAAAAATGTTATTACATTCAGTCCAAGAAAGTCAAACGAAAAAGGTTTTTTTTTATAGGTGACTTCATAAGATTTTAACGAATTTATAAATAGTCATAAACTCATTATCATTCCAAAAATTGAAAGGAAGTTTTTTTTTAAATTTTGTATTTATGTAAAACACATCAATCACATCAGTAGTGTTGAAAATTCAAACTGACTGAACAGAGTTTACATTTTGAATTTTATTGCCTACCTGACACAGCTAATACACAATCAACAGCAGTACATAATTTTATAATTCTCTCCTTCTCAATATCTCCTTTCACCACACCTGGTTTTCCTTGACTATTGTAGTGGCCTAGACCTGAAAAAATATAAAAACACAGTTTAATCCAAGTTTGGTCTTCTTTTGTACATCTGGGTGCTTGATAGTAAATGATATTACAATGAGCAATAAATATTAAATAAGGCTAATAAAAAATGCACTTTCTGGTGTAAAAATTAGTTAATAATTGCAAAATACAATTTTTTCTTTATGCTACATTCAGAAAAACTTAATACTCTTTAGAAGTTAACATTTTTTGGGGTCTCTGTAATATATTTGCATACTTGAGTAACTTTTTCAGTTCTATATTCTTCTTCTCAGAACCACTTAGATAATGTATCACATGATACACGTTCCATCAGTAAACCAGTGGATGCAAACCTTTTTACCATTAAGTGTCACAATTGTACTTAACAGGAGTTTTGTGGTGTTTCGAACGGCAGCTCTCACCGGAACTCTTGGTGTGACTTCTTTATGTACGATATACTGCATATTTAGTAACACGTGCCACCTAATCCAAGTATTTGGACAGTGGAATATTTTGGTCTTTTTATGAGTCAATTGTATGTTTTTTTAAACAGACCCGACACTACTGCATGCCAGCTTCACTTGGCACTCCTGGGAAGTTTTACACTAGGCCAGTAACATAGTATGTTGTATTACCTGTACTTCTACACTGTACCTACACAAAATGATATAATCCTGTTTTCTCCTACAATCCAATGGAGTGGCATAATAAAAGGAATGAAAATGTAAAGGTTAATGTCTCTTTGATTTAAAATTTTTAATTTTACCTATGAGACTTCACCTCTATAATGCCTGAAATGAATATGAAGATTTATATGGAAGAAGCAGAAAGGTATTTACCACTCCAGTGGAAGAGGAAATGGAAGAGATCTTTCCTATGAGAGGGTGATATGAGACATGCTGTTAGACCAATAATTCTCAAAAGTACACACTGCAAGCCCACAACAACACAGTCTGAATGAAGTAATTCTCAAAATGACACGCTGCAAGCCCACAACAACACAGTCTGAATGAAGTAATTCTCAAAATGACATGCTGCAAGCCCACAACAACACAGTTTGAATGAAGTATAAAGGACCTTCAGAGATTCACCATTAAACATGAAAATAAGAAGCGTTCACAACAGTGTCCTTATCCCAAAGTAGATGATTTGGAGGATTTGAGGCAATACTTAATGTGGCATACAACCTCAACAAATAGTAGACTGGCTCATAAATTCTGATCACTATTTTTAGATATCTCGATTATAATGAAGACACAGTCAATTACTCAGAGAGAGTGAATTTATTTCTAGAAATCTAGAGTGAAATGAAGACACTCAATTACTCAGGGAGTATGAAACCAATTTCTAGATATCTGGAGTGTAATGAAGACACACTCAGTTACTCAGGGAGTATAAAACCAATTTCTAGAGATCTGGAGTGTTATGAAGACTTACTCAGGGAGAGTGAAATCAATTTCTAGATATCTGGAGTGTAATGAAGACACACTCAGTTACTCAGGGAGAGTGAAATCAATTTCTAGATATCTGGAGTGTAATAAAAACACACTCAGTTACTCAGGGAGTATGAAACCAATCTCTAGAGATCTGAAGTGTTATGAAGACTTACTCAGGGAGAGTGAAATCAATTTCTAGATATCTGGAGTGTAATAAAAACACACTCAGTTATTCAGGGAGAGTGAACTAATTTCTAGAGATCTGAACAATAGTTTCTGACCATATGCTTTGAACCTAGTACAGAACAGTAACGTTACATCCCTATTTAAAAACTTACAGTATCCAAATGTGCACATACCTGTTTGACCATCTGCTCCCCATCCACAACTGTATACTCTGCCTTCTTTTGTTAAGAACAGTGTATGATCTTGACCACATACAACCTATAAGTATAAGACAGAGAGAAATTACAGATTAACTTCTGCTCACTACTAAGTTTTAATCTCAGATTGTTCAGAACAAGAAAAAAAATTCAGATATACAAGAGAAAAGACAACAGTAGAAAGGTGAACATAAAATTCCATCACACAGTATACTCTTCTCTAAAGTCTGCTTTTCAAAGTGTACTAAAACATTAAGATTTCTAATTCTAAACAGTAACACAACACCATTTGAGAGACATATCGATGACACTGTTTGAGAGTGATATCGGCTACTAACTAAGAACAGCCTGCTGGTGAAAGAACAACCTTTCCACTGACTACCTTGAATCTTACACAAAGAATCCTGTGTTTTGTTGAGTAGTTTATAGTTAAATGGTTATTGGTTTTTTTTATGTCAGTAGAATCTATTAGCTTCAGATTTCTGACCCAAAGGTTTTTTGAAATAAATAACTGATTTGTTATTGATCACTTGAGCTTCTGACAAGTGTAAGAAAGTTTCTGTTAACATGTGTTATTGCTACTGTATTAGTTTTGATCAGCTGAATACACAAACTCCTAATTCTCCACTGAAGTCTGTGCTAAGATGTGTTACTGGCTGGTCCTTGATCAGCTAAATACACAAACAGTCTAATTCTATACTAAAATCAATGTTAAGATGTTACAGAAACCCACAAAACCAAAAAGCCCTCATTTCTCCAATTTTATTGTAATTCCATTAATGTTTTATATATCAGAAAACTTGGTTAAGTTGGTCTTCCTTTTCTATATCTTGCATTGTGTATATTAATAAAAATAAAACTGACCTCCTTCAATTTCTGTAACTTTGTTTGTATTTCTTTTTTTATAGCAATTCACTCAGCTCATTTTGTATTTGTGGATTAAAATCCTTTACGTTGTTGTCCTTATAAATTTATTGTTTTATAGTGGAACATATTTACTTAAAGAGTCCTATGACTGACAGAAATTTTCCATTATTTTTCTCTCCTATTTTTTTTCTCAGATGGCAAGTAGCCAAAATAAGAGAAACATCAATTTTTCTCATTAAAATTTGTGTCCAACAGCTCACCAGCTCTCTGTATTCTGCATTTAATTTTAGGTCAAGTTTCGTCATTCCTCCATGTGTCATAAATAACACAAACTGCTAAATGTGATTGCACCATTTCATGTTATTTAACTCTTCGTGAAATGTCTTGTAAGTCTGTTATTCTAACTGCAAATACCTTGATGAGAGGCATCTCTTCGATCTCCAAACAGCCAACATGGTTCACAAAATGCACTATCCAGTTTTAGAAAACAACACAACCATTTCCTGGGAACCTTATCTTCACTTTTAGTTTGATTGTAATAATATTCACTTCTCATCTTCACTTTTAGTTTGATTGTAATAATATTCACTTCTCATCTTCACTTTTAGTTTGGTTGTAATAATATTCACTCCTCATCTTCACTTTTAGTTTGGTTGTAATAATATTCACTTCTTATCTTCCCTTTTAGTTTGTTTGTAACAATATTCACTCCTCATCTTCACTTTTAGTTTGATTGTAATAATATTCACTTCTCATCTTCACTTTTAGTTTGGTTGTAATAATATTCGCTCCACATCTTCACTTTTAGTTTGATTGTAATAATATTCACTCCTTATCTTCACTTTTAGTTTGTTTGTAACAATATTCACTTCTCATCTTCACTTTTAGTTTGGTTGTAATAATATTCACTCCTTATCTTCACTTTAGTTTGTTTGTAATAATATTCACTCCTTATCTTCACTTTTAGTTTGTTTGTAATAATATTTATTCCTCATCTTCACTTTTAGTTTGGTTGTATCAGTATTCACTCAAAAACCATCATCTTTTTTTCCAACTCAGGAGAAAGGTCCTGTAGGCTTGCAAGAACTATTTTTCTTGATAATGAATGTTTTTACATTAGTATCATGGTCCATGTCTACTGGAAAGTTTGCTCTACCAGTTGGGAATGGGCCATGTGGATGACTATTACTAGCTTCAGTTTTAGGATTATCTCGTTCATTTTCAATAAAGGTTTCATTATTTGCTGTACTTCTCTAATCATTAGTCTCTAATGCTGACAACGATGTAACAGTGCTATCAAAGGGTTCACTGGAGTTGCTGATGATGTAACAGTGTTATCAAATGGTGCACTGGAGTTGCTGATTATGTAACAGTATTATCAAAGGGTGCACTGGAGTTGATGACGATCTAACTATTATAAAATGTAGCACTAGAGTTGCTGACAATGTAACAGTGTTATCAAAGGGTGCACTGGAGTTGTTGACGATGTAACAGTGTTATCAAAGGGTGCACTGGAATTGCTGACGATGTAACAGTGCTATCAAAGAGTTCACTGGAGTTGCTGATGATGTAACAGTGTTATCAAAGAGTTCACTGGAGTTGTTGACGATGTAACAGTGTTATCAAAGGGTGCACTGGAGTTGCTGACAATGTAACAGTGTTATCAAAGGGTGCACTGGAGTTGTTGACGATGTAACAGTGTTATCAAAGGGTGCACTGGAATTGCTGATGCTGTAACAGTGTTATCAAATGGTGCACTGGAATTGCTGATTATGTAACAGTATTATCAGAGGGTGCACTGGAGTTGCTGACGATGTAACAGTGCTATCAAAGGGTTCACTGGAGTTGCTGACAATGTAACAGTGCTATCAAAGGGTTCACTGGAGTTGCTGATGATGTAACAGTGTTATCAAATGGTGCACTGGAGTTGTTGACTATGTAACAGTATTATCAAAGGGTGCACTGGAGTTGTTGATGATGTAACAGTGTTATCAAAGGGTGCACTAGAATTGCTGACAATGTAACAGTGCTATCAAAGGGTTCACTGGAGTTGCTGATGATGTAACAGTGTTGTCAAAGGGTGCACTGGAGTTGCTGACAATGTAACAGTATTATCTGAAGGCGCACTGGAGTTGTTGATAATGTAACAGTCAAAGGGTGCACTGGAGTTTTCAATGGAGTAGAATACCATTGGTAGATGTACCCATTACTGTGATGATGACAATGGCAATTCAGGATCACTTGGAACAGCCCTAAACAGCGATGTTAGTTTTGGCAATATATGTTTAAGTGTCTCATTGCTTTTATTTTTTGGTACATCAGTAGAAAAGTTTATTCCCCATAGTTAAGTCACTCACAACCTAAACTGAAAAATGCATGTGCTAAACAAAATAATCACTCCAGTCAGTCCTGTACAATCCTAGTGGTCCATTTTGTACAGATAATTGGTCTGCTACCTACTACTGAGTGGACACAGCAAGACTAAGTTAGTGAAAGCCCAACAGTTGTACTGCTGGAAAAAATTAACAATTATTGGCCATAAAACTTAAGACAATTATGACTGACAAATCACTTGAATTCCAATCAGATGTCTCTACTCAGATTCTAAAAAAGGCTTTCCAGGTTTACAGCAACTTCTGATTATCACAGTTAGACATATTTACTTTCGGTGGTTCTCAAGACTGTACTCGTTTATTAAATTCATTAGTTCCGATGATAGTTTTATTGTGCTGTAACTCAAGAAGTAAGACATTGTTAATAAAGCTGCTTTGTATCCTAGATAATAAAAAATTATGTTAGTTCTTATTTTTTACAATAATCAGAATTGAAATTAATGTTTTAGTTTATAATTTTCAGCTTTCTGCAGATGCTGGTTTTGCAGTTATAGTTTTGATGATGTATCATGATATCCAAGAGAAGAACAAACTTACTATCTTTTACTCAGCCCACAAAATTGATGTACAGATGTACAACTGTTATGGTGTGGATTTCAGATAACATAAACTGGTATTAAATGTTTTAAGGATATAAATAAACATAACATTTTATAAGTAAAGGTAAACACAGTAATACAAGTAAAACTGGCAGAAATCAAACATACATCAAATCTTCCTAAATTCAATTTTGGTATCTGAAAATATATTTATTCACAACATAGTTTAGGCTTACATCAATCACTTCCCCATCAATTCCACTGACTTTATTTACTCTTGTGCTACCTTCGTAGACTTCGTTCTCGACTATTACTCTTCCACACTGTCCAAAAGCATTATTTCCCAATGTAAATACTAAAAAAAAAAGAATATTCCATTACAATTACAATGTTCTTCATAATCAAGGTAGATCTTAAGAACAATTTAATTTTTAGAAAATAATTACTTACTTTTTATAGTTTCCCTAAATCACAAATGTACACTGTTGATTACATTAGATTACTCTTTTTACAGATCAAGTATCTTTTGAACTTTTTTAACCTTCCATTTATAAGTCATTCACTTGTTCTTCATTATGTTTTTTATCATGCATTCACTGACCTTTAACCTGTGACATGTCAGTAGTGTGTATTATATTTGCAACAAAACTGGACAATTAATATTAATTTCCAATCCATGCGAGAATTAATTCACAAAATAACTTTCACCCTATTTGTACAAGGTCAAAGTGAACATGTCACAACCTTTAAAAGATTTACATTGAACATTAAACAATTTTACTATCAACAATAAACTCACCATCAAAACATAGTTTGTAGTTAAAATTTTAATATTATCTAAGTTTTAATTTCTTAATTTCAAAAGAGAATATTAAAAAGATTATCATTCTTCACTCTTTGTCCTGTGACGTGTCCACACTTCAATTTTCCCCTTTCAGAATTTTCTAGCATCAAAAATTGTGGAGACTTACAACCAATTAAAAACACAAACTACACATAATGAAACTCTAACATTCTTGATATGCTGAGACATCAATAAAGTTGTCAAGCCAATAGAGAAACCCCCAGCTTTCCATGCATTTCAAAGCATTATCTACATCATATCTACTCGTCTGGTGGACACGTTTATAACAAATAGAAAAAGGAATTTGTAATGTACAAAAATCTCAAGTTTGTTTATTTTTATTAGGTGGTTATAATCGGTAGTTCACAATAAAAGTTTTTATTGTGTTGAGCAGTCACTGTTCCTAGCGGTAATAGAAATCTTTTAACATATTTATAACTTACTTAGCAAGTCAGATAACTTACATTAATTCTAGAACATTCTATTTTAGTGCCTGATATGCTTTTAGTGTTCTGAGCTACATACTTTAAAACTACATGAATTATTGTACAACCAACATAGTGAGAAAAAAAGCAGGGTTACTGAAGCTCTGCTTCCAAGTATAAACGGCCTCAATGCCAAAGTGCTAAGTTTATTTTTGTTTATATGTACATGTTTTATTTATCATAAGACATTTTTTTAAATAAAAGTAACTAAAATGTAAAAATTAGAAACCTCATAAATCAGGTAACAAAACTCAAATAATCTATCATTCAGGCTGTTAATCTATCTATCTTCTATTAATCTATCATTCAGGCAGTTAATCTTTCAATCTTCTATTAATCTATCATTCAGGCTGTTAATGAATGATAGATTAATAGAAGATTGATAGATTAACAGCCTGAATGATAGATTAATAGAAGATTGATAGATTAACAGCCTGAATGATAGAGTAATAGAAGATTGATAGATTAACAGCCTGAATGATAGATTAATAGAAGATTGATAGAGTCTGTTAATCTATCAATCTTCTATTAATCTATCATTCAGGCTGTTAATCTATCAATCTTCTATTAATCTACCATTCAGGCTGTTAATCTATCATTCAGTCTGTTAATCTATCAATCTTCTATTAATCTATCAATCTTCTATTAATCTATCATTCAGACTGTTAATCTATCATTCAGTCTGTTAATCTATCAATCTTCTATTAATCTATCATTCAGGCTGTTAATCTATCAATCTTCTATTAATCTACCATTCAGACTGTTAATCTATCATTCAGGCTGTTAATCTATCAATCCAAAGATTTATGAACCACTTTATCAAGTAGTCAGCCTGATCTGACCAAATGTGGTTTTATTATAGAAAAATCTGACAAGACTGAGTGTTTAGGTCTTTTCACATATTATTTAATGTTGTATCAGACAGTCAATTTTAAAAAATAATCAATTCATTACATGTATCTTACACTCTCCAACAAAAGACCATGATAAAGTGAAAAATTTCAAAAGGTAAACTAAAATACATAAAAACTAGAAACAAAAACTAGTGGTTATAGTTAAACAACAGATAAATAGCAAATTATTGCACTTCATTAAAAATGACTAAACATTAATTTTACTGAAAAAACACATTACAAGAATAAATACTTTTCAATAACATATAAACATTTTTTGTACTAAAATAAAAGGCAAGTTAGAAGTTTGTACAATGTCAATGGGAGTCTGTCATTTGGTCATAAAATTGAGCACTTAATTATTTTTTCCCTTATTGAAATTTTTAACCATTTTTTAACATTTTCAGACTATCATGCTGTGGCTGCATTTGTTTGTTATCTATGTTGCAAGCCAGAAACTATAAACTAAGATAAATGTACATGTTATACAAAACTAAGGTGTTAAAATAGTAACTTAACAAATATTGCTTCAATAATACTAAACAGACCAGGAAGAAATTTAAATTAAATTTACTTTTTAAAAAAAAGGTACAAAAACATGGTTAATTATGAGGAGCAAACCCCAGTTTGTACCAAAATAAACAACCAAATTTCTCAAAACAAAAAACCAACAAAATTAACTTTAATTTCAATCCAAACCACTGACAATTACTTACTCCCTTCCTTATCAGTCAGGATTACACTATGAGCACGACCGCAGGCCACTTTGACAGCTTTTGTTGAAGATGACTCCAGAGGTAGATGTATCGGCACTGGTTGAGCTAGTTGCTGTAGGGGATGGTCTGTAAGATCGATAAGTCACATAACATAATAATAGAAGGAATAGGGGACACAAATATAAAATGTGGCAGATAGGAATCATCTTCAGCTAAGAGTTTTATTTTTCCAACAGGGTGGTTGGCCATTGGAATGGGTTGCCTTCAGATGTGGTGGATGCAGTAAGTTTAAGGCTTGATAAATATTTGAATAAGAACTGGCTTTGAATGTTTTATTTTAAAGTTTGTGGATGAGATGGCCTAGATGCACCAACAGGTTTCTTGTCGATGAAGTTTTTATGTAAAGCAGCAGCAGCATCTGTGTGTCTGCTTTTCACACCTACAATGTTTGACTTATTTCACCAAACTTGGCATGTACCCTTAGGGCCTCACAAGGATATAAAGTGGGACAAGCATTTAAATCTGAACTCCTCAGGTCATCCCTCTTGGGAACCCCTATGCATTCCTCATGCTACTCATCTTTACCAAACCTTGAAGGCACTCTTAGAATACTCCAGGGAGTGACATAAATGGGGTTCAGATCTAATCCCACTGCCCACCCCACAGGACTCCCCAGGGGGCCTCTGTCTGCATCCACTTTTTGATCTCTATCAAACAGACATTACATTTTTCTTGAACCATCTGTTTGCCCAGAATAAATGAATGCCTTAAAAAATTTAAAGATGCATTAATATTCCAAACATTTTTGCTGTCAGGTGCTATAATATAAAAGGAATAACATCAGACATTCTAGGCTTTCTAACCAATAGGTTTTGTTTTGTTGTTAAGTGCAAAGCTATACAATGGACTATCTGTGCTGTGCCCATCATAGGCATCAAAACCCAAATTTTAGCACTGCAGACCTGCTGAGCCACTGAAGGGAATTTGATAGTTTTTTGTTTTCTAAGAAATAATGATAAAGTAATGAAGAAAAAATGTTAAAGGAACGTTCATATCTGTTTTCATCTTATAAAAGTTGATAAGAAAAAACAATGTTAACTGTTGAAGTTAAAATTTTCCTATACTGAAAATGTCTTTCCAAGAGGTACTTCCCTCCACTCACAAGATTAGCTACTCTCTTATAGTGCTGCCCTCTATATGCAAATCTTTTCTTTATGCATACAACAAGCCTTCTGCTCCCTCCCTATTGGAACTGAATTATTCCAACATATCTCTCATGTAAATCATCATGCATCACTTCAAATAAAAAGTTACAAATTAATCCAAAGTTTACAGGTCTAGTTTGAGTTAGGAAGTGATGCTTATTTTATCTGCTATTACTGATCTATTTTCTTATTAGGGTGATGAGAGTAGTTACAGTGATTAACCATTTCATGATATCCTACGTTAAGCACAGGCCAAGTCCAGGAAAATTCTTGAAAAGTGATGTTTACATGTTTATTTCCAAGATAAAATTACATTAGTTAGTTACATGCTACAGGAACTGTAAGCTGTTTCCAGATGCTACATGAAACATCCATACACAACCAACCATAATACTAATGTTATATTGGTTATATCTTTATTAATTGTAAGAGTTAGAATGTAACTCTCAACGTTACATAAAGTAGCATTAGGACTTTGCCTTTTAGGACAAGTGAAATATTGATTATTCAAAAATATAACATGATTATAATGATATCCATATTATATTGTAGGAATGTGATTATATGCCCTCACAATACAATTTCCAAAAGAAAAAATATTAGAGATAGCTCCCGATAATACTACAAACACCCACAACAAATATATACACCTACTGCATAATTAGATGAGAAATGCATTTCCCTGTTTGTTAAAAGACAAAATGTTATCTACTATAGCATCAGTACTGAACCCTATTGTGAAAACCACGCAGTCAACGAAAAACAATGACAAAATGTTAAACCAAGACACTAAACTGCTGAGAACAAACATTATTTTTGGCAATAGTTAAACAAGTATCACAGAATAAAACGATACTGCTGTATGTATCTGGATTGTTGTCCAGCTTCAAAAACTTCAGTTAAAAATGAGAAATTTCTAGAAGCTTTAAAACACTCCATGGAAATCATTAATACAACATTTTCATACCAAACAATCCCTATTGTATTTCACCAAGAAAACTCACCTTTCCTCACCATGTGGAAACCAATTTGCGAGTCTGTATTCAAACCAGTTCCAAATGCCCGATGATTTGAGTTACTGCTAAATGCTGCAAAAACAGTGAAGCCATATCCACATGCCACATCAAACACCTGCAAACAATCAACCACAAAACATTCCAGAGTATTTATCTTTAATTTAGTTAACTGTAACTAAAAGTAAACTAACAGATGATTATATTTGATTAAAACAAGACATTATCATAAACTTAGTTACACATTTGTTTAGATACTTCTTTTACTTCAAACTTTGAAATAACTTTTACTACTCAGAGATGTAGGGGGGGATTATTTGACCAGGCAAAACGAGGGAATGTGCACTACAGGAGCATCCACTATGACCAAAGTTCAGAGTTTGCCTTAGGGCCCTGGGAATTCTTAGATTCTCGAATACATTTTATACTCATCCTGCTTTTTACAGATTGAAAAGTAGGGGAGGTAGCCCACCACACACACACACTTCCTACACCACTGCTACTGCTTCTTATTCTAACAATACCTAACTACACTGTAGCTGCAATTTCATTATGAATCAATAATTCATTTTCATAAGTAACAAAAAAATAAAAGAGCTCAAAATCTCAGATACTTCTACTTAAACAAACCACCCTGACCTTGAGTTATGCTTATATACATCATCAGCAAGAACTCCTTATTTCCAGAGAGAATATAAACCAACCACACAAGAGATATACTTCATCATAATCCTCAGTTGCTCAAAAATTATTTAATACCAAACTGTTCTCTCTTTTTCTGTTTTTTTTTTTTAAACACATGAACTAATCAAATAAGAAATGAGTCTATCTATTTTGTTAATTATTAAAGTTGTTTTTAAAAGTTCCTTTTTCTTGTTTCATAAAGAAACAAGCTCAAAAAATATAATATGCAAAACCTTGACTATTTAGAACATTTCTGGGAAGATGTTCATATAATAATATTTGATAAGTTATCTTAATATCAAATTTACCTTGTGTGTCTCTGCAAATTCTAATCGATATGGCCTGTAAAGGTTTTTTAATACTTTTTTTCCATCTTTTGGTTTGATAAAATTTGCATTTCCTAATGCTCCATATGAAGCATGTCCCCAAGTGTACACACGTGTTGTCTTACTTGTTTTTTCTGTTGCATACTGAAACACAGGGAGTTCACTTGAGGCATCAGCTGCTCGAGTTGTCATAAAACTCGCTAGAGTCCGCCACATAAAAGAAAATGTTTTATTTTGTATAGATGCAGAAGGTTTAAATAAAACCATCTTTCCACAAAGGTTTAATCCATGCATTGCATCACTCACATCTAGAAATGATCAGGTTCACAATACAAAAAAAATTATCAGCCATAAACCATTTACCAATAATTAGAATAATAATAAATCTCAAGTACTATCTCCAAAGAAAATTCCAATGCAGCTTGTTTTTATAATATCTGTCAATGACTTTTTTACTACTTTCTGTCTTCTAGAAATGCCGCCAAATCACAACAATCATTGTCAATCTGTAATTATCAAACACTCGGAGAACAAGTTGGTGGTAACGACCTCTTTGATGATAAACGGGCTTCTGAAATTATAAAAATAAAGATACAGTATAAATGGATGTATATACATATAATGAAAGTTTACATAATTTTTCAAGCAATATCAAAGTGTTGCCCATGTAATTTTTAAGTCTTTTGACAGAAGGTCATTTAATGTCAAAACGTATGGGGGATTAGCACTGGAAATCTTATTTTTGTGATTCTTAGAAATAAATACCTCCATACACATTTCTAGAGTACACATCTCTTTCATTACATGAAACAATCACAACCTGAACCTCCAAAGTTTTACTTACCTTTCATAAGTAATCAATATTAACTTTTGCTAAGATTAACCTAAGTACTTGGATAGAAGTTTAAAATATAAATAACCCAGTAATGAGTATATAAAATTAAATATATTATTCTTACATTCACACTTGATTAGAATGCATCATTTCATCAGTTGTCATTTTCAACTTCATCAAGCCATCAATCAACTACTTCCCAAATGAGAGATTATTCCCATACATGAAATACTTATACTAAACTACATCTAATATTTCATTAATTAACAGAAAATAAGGTCAAGTTATCAGCCTCTTTTCACAGTTTATATAATGTAAATAAACCAAGCATCATTTCAATAGCCCATATCTTTAAACTTTCAAGTATTTTAATATCTATCCAATTAGAAAAGAGGGCCAAACCTGAATGTTAAATTCTTAAACAAAGTTACAAAAGTAGCATTTTTACTATAAACTTTCTAGAAACTATTTCTGATAGAAATACCAACCTAAGCTATTTCATACACGTAACAATCACACACCCATAGCCAACTCAATGTCAAATATTTTCTTCATTTTTATAACACCCACATGAAGTCCTAAATAAAAGAAATGACATACAAAGAAGCAGTCTATCCCATTATCTTAGTAATTTCAGCATTTTGAAGAATATGACTTTTCAAGTCCATATGATCAGCCAAGCCTATCATATATGTTATGAAAGGTTGCTAATCAAATTCCCGAGTGATTCCTATTAGACACATATTTTTAAAGAGAAAATTGACCATTTTGAAGCACCCCTTCCACTACCAAAACAACTGTTCAGCATTTTCTCAATTCCTAAATTCTCCAATTGTGCAGCACTTAAATAGCACTTATCTCAAAGAAACAATACATGACACTAATCAAGCAAGTCATAATTCAAAACACTAACCAGAGTGCCAGAAGACTGGAAGTTTGCTAACATTACCCCTCTTTTCAAGGGAGGTGATAAAATTTATCATCGTAAATATAGGCCTATTAGCCTTACATCGGTAGCAAGATACTTCACAAAGTCATTTAACAAAGTTAAAATTTTGTTGTAAGGTCAACACAGTTCCACTCGGGAAAAATTTTGCCTTCTTATCTTTTGACATTTTTTGAAGAAGTTACTGCTTATCTGTAGATGAGGGTACAGGGATGGATGTAATGTATCTGAATTTTCAGAATGCACCTTCGTGCCACATAAAAGTCTAGTTAAAAATATGTTCTGTTGGTATGGGGCATTAGTTAGATAATTGGACAGAAGAGTGGCTAGAAGAAAGAAAGCAGAGAGTTATAATGGCTGGAATGGGTAATGAAGAAAAACTTTAATATAAGTTTAACATAACAGCAAATGGACAAGGTTTTGTCATTATCAGGTACCTGATGATGACACAAATGGTGTCACTTTGTTCTTTTTTGATTTAAATCAGTGATAAAGATAAACACATGATCAACAAATTACTTAAGTGTGCTCATAATATTAAGGTTTTAGGTGTTGCTGTGCATGACAAAAACATTGCTGCTTTACAAAAGGATTTGGATCATTTCATGAGTTGAGTAAAAAAATGCCAGATGGGTTTTAATTATAATAAATGCAAGACAATGCATGTGGGTTATCATAATTTGAATTATAAGTATAATTTTGATGGGAATAACCTTAATAGTGTTATGAAGGAAAGGGATATTGATGTAATGGTTGATCAGTCTCTTCAGTCATCGAAGCTGTTGCTAATGGTAGGGCAACTAGGATTTTAGGTTTTATCTATAAAAATATTGAAAAAAGTATAAAGAGTTTATAATTTCATTATATGATCCACTGGTTCAGCTATATTTGGAGTAAGTGATCAACCACTACCTCAGGATAGTTTTCTTACTTAACACTGTTAACGTTATGCCCATCCAAATTATACTTATAATTCAAATTATGATAACCCACATATATTAGTTATTTTTAGGTATGAAAATGAAAAGAAAAAGTTATATAGTTCTGAGATCTATTTAAAAAGTGTGCATAACAGTAGCAAGGTTAATGTTAAGTTGAAGAAAACTCTGGTGAGACTGCAGGATAATTAATTAATGTATAATATATTTCTCTAGTTCACAGCAAGAATATTTCTAGGGAAAAGTGTAGTAATCAGCCTATTACGTTTTTATATCTAAAAAAAAAGAGAGAATATAAAGCGTAGTATTAAAACTTGGAGTTGTTTTTGGAGCATAGTATAATTAGATACAACTTGATTCAGGTGTTTAAAAAGTAGTAAGATGTATTAGAATACTTATAACACCAACATCAGAAAACATACTGTTGGTGTGAACGTGCTTTGTATAAACTGGATAAGTGAAGAAAAAGTGTCATTGGCCACTATTCAGTACTTCAATAACACACACTGATCTGATTGTAGATTGAACTGGACCTCCCTTGAACTTAAACTTTGAAATTAAACAATTTTCAGAATACTAAGTTTATTTATTATTACCAACACATGAAATTATAAAGCTGGAAAGGCTTCATTTTAAAGGTAACATGTATGAGACTTATTCTTCCACGAAAAGTTCTTCTCTTAATTATAAAGTTGAGAAAATTCGATGACGAGGATCCCACTTTGAGACTAATAATCGCTGGAGACGGCTTGAATGGGTAATGAAGAAA
>NW_013669309.1:92918-95651 GCF_000517525.1 Limulus polyphemus
TCTGTCAATCTGGTTTCCCATTTTCTTCCTGTTTCTCCTATGTAGAATTCTGGGCAGTTATTGCATGTTATTTTGTAAATGACGTAGGTATTGTGTGATTCGAAACGTTGTACATTTGCTGTTATGTTAAACTTATATTAAAGTTTTTCTTCATTACCCATTCAAGCCGTCTCCAGCCATTAAAAGTTGAGAAAAGGTTTACTTTAATACATATCATGAGAAGTTTAAATCTGCTTGATATGGACATATAATGATATATCCAAGTAAAATAGTATATATAATTTGCTTTGAATTTGATGTTTGGAAGGATGATCTAAATATACTGAATTACATATCTTCTCCCATTTTCATTTCTACATTTAAAAAAAAAAAGGCATCTTTTGCATTTCCTCTGACTGAGTCACTCCGACACAAACACCATACAATATTTTCCCAGTGTTTTAATATCTAAACAAGTTGACGTCAAACCTTTCATTCATTAGAAATCTTGTTACAACTTACAAGCCTAACCACTAACGCTTTTTAATTTATCGTTCCTGTAATCTTGAAACTAAATGTTTTAAAAATTTAGTTATATATTTATTAATTATCACTCTTATTTTTAATGATTAAGAATCATTTAATCAACATGTAATAGACGCCCAGTATAATTTTAGTATAATTTATGTAAGTATAATTTAGTAAACGTAACAAAGTAACAGAGCTAAAAATACAAGCTTAAAAAGTAAAACAATAGTAATAGTACTAATAATTAATAGTAATACCATTACTACCAAAATTATTTCAACCTTAAATTAAAATTATTACCCTGTTTGAATTCAAAGTTGCAATTTTTTATCAAATCTGATATAAAATTCGGGCATTCGTATGAATGATGTTTTAATATTTAACTAATTCTCGGAATGAGCACTGTCAGTATCACCGTATAAACATGTTACATAAACAGCGTGTTTAGTAAAGACGTAAACGGTACTTTGAAACTGAAAAATTATAAATCACACTGTCGCAGGATAACTACTACAGCACCACTACATAATCAGCGTGTTTATTAATATAATCACAAATTAATTAACTCTAAAATGCAGGATATATTGTGTTATTTTGTGTGCATGTAATGACTGAAATTTTATCCTTCCGTAACTAGTACAAAATATTTATTTATTTGGGTATATTCATGTAATAGTTTTTATATAGTTAATTATATTCTTGTTGACGGGACGTCTCAAGGTCATAAACATGTAGTATAAAATATAAAACTCCTTGATCCGAAGTGTTTCCTCATCGAACTACATCCTATTATATAGGACTTTGTTCTGCATGTATTTAATCAAATCTGTGTCGATCATATGTTACAAGGTTGTAAATGTGCACCAATGTTTTTGCACAGATAAGGGATACATATACTACATCCTTTGTCATTGAACTTCAAGCACTTGATTTTCTCGACCTCAAAAGCCAGATGATACTAAAGAAGAGGCCCAGCCAGTTTTGGTAACCTAACACTGAGTTTGGTAGGAAAGTCATTTTGTTTGTTTATGTTTATGTTGTTGTTGTTTTTACTTTCAATATTGAATTAATTTTTTCTTAACAGTCCTGGGCTTGTGTTCTGCGAGAACTTTTGACCATTTTGTTATGTGTCAGTGGCTTTGAATACCACATGCAAAATTTACATTCTTCCATATTCTAATTGCTAATTTTTCCACCTCCAATGTAATTTGGAAGAACTATTAATTGTGTACAACTAAAAGTAAACTTGTGTGGTATGCAGGTATAACTTTTTATTCTAATGTATAAATTTTCATTGTTTTCTCTATCTGGCAGTTTTTGCGTAACATGTGGTTCAGCGAGTCATTAAGTTCATTTTGTTCAAGCTGCTTTTGTTCCTTTATTATTCTCTGGAGGTAAAACCTGTCCTGTCTATAAGAGATTTTGTTGTAAAACTGTACGTTGAATACAGATGAAAACAGTATATTTCGATGATTGGCCAGATGATATCTAGAGGTTACGGCTACCCTATGTTAAAAGAGAATGACCAGTCACGTGGGTAGCGCTAGTTGCTAGGAGTAAATTCAACGTTTCCTTTTAAGTAAAAACGTTAAATAGTTAGTTGAAGAAAAGCAGTTAATCGAGCCAGTGTTCGATATAAATATACATACTTTGCTGTTGCAAATAAATAAAGATTATTTTAATTTTTGTCACAAATTGTATCCAATCTCTTTATTTCTTGGCTTAGATTTATTCGAGTTAGTTATACTCAGCAATACTTTGTGATTTATCCTGCCGATCCTCCCATTATAAAGCAAACTTAAATAATTATCTTGTAGAAATCAATTTACACTGAGAATATCACAGTTGTACTGTAGTGTGTAATAAAGAAAATTAGTTTTTAAAAAATAGCAGTAAGTCATTAAATTTGACGTAAAATTCTTCCATCACACTAAAACAACGTCGTTCAAAGTAAATCTACATTTAACTAAGCAACATGCTTACACTGCCTTATATGATTACTCAGTTCAAAGAACAGCACCACCCAATCATGTTTCTGCTCTCAGCTGACAAAGTATGCGTTCTCGTCTTCTTTCTATGATTGTTTGCATAAGCCGTTTTTCACACGATCAAATTTCACCTCCAAAACAATAAATTTATTTTAAAGAGTTGTTACGTCTCTGTTCGTTTGTTAATTTTCCGTAAAAAATATTTCCGAAGAAACTTTAGCGATACAAGTCCTTTCTT
>NW_013669309.1:95739-107150 GCF_000517525.1 Limulus polyphemus
ACTCTGCGATACACTTAATCTCAATACTCGCGCTAAAACAACACTGTAACGAATGAACGTTAACTTCAACAATACCCTGTGACTGCAGTTCAATTACTCAGTATCTACACACACATTACCTTACCCCTCTTTTATATACCAGCCTACCCTATCTAGCAAATACTAGAGCATTCGCCAAGATACGGGATAGTTCTAGAAACAAGTGGGCGTGAGAATTGTCACGTGATCTCGATGACGCAACAACTAGTTTATTCTTTCTCAATACAACTTTGCAATACACTTAATTTCCACAGTCACGCTATAACTTAAACAAACGCTATAATTCACAACGAACGATTCAAGCGCTTGACTCAATTTTCCGTATCTATCTCTGTCTGCAATTCAATACCATTGTTGCCGTCACTTCTTGGCAGTCTTATATACAAGAATACCGCACTCTAGTAAACACTCGAGCATTCACGAACCTTCGAAAATATAATGACGTGTTACTAGCGTCACGTGACTTCCGCTGTCGTAACAGAGTTTTATACCTTCTTATGCTATGATGTTTTCAAAACAAATTATAAACACTTTACTTACATTAGTTGAAGAAGCTTAAGCAGGGCCGGCTTTTGGGTAAGGTAGGCCAGGCAGCTGCCTTGCTTTTATAATTTTATTTTATTTTTGTTAGAGGACATAAGTTGCTCATATTTGCATTGAGATAAGCCTAGGGTGAAGTCAGTTCGCCATATTGAATTCAACTGAAATAAAGATTATCTATAACTTCTGTTTTGGCCGGTCCTTGCCTTAGGCCTCGCACTTGCTAATGCCGGCCCTGAGCTTAAGTTTACAGAGAAGGAGAAATATTTACATTAATACAAGACATTTATGGTTTGGGTTAAAGAAACTACCAAATCAAAAGGGGCTTATGAAAAACAGCTGCCTGATAATGGAAAACTAATTTTAACATTAAGGATTTCATTAAGTGTGTTAAGATAAGTAAAACATTCTGCTGGGGGAATGGGACCTTAAATGATGATGTAGGCAAGGCTTTGGTTGGAGTAATATTACGAGATGGATGGGCTTTTACATGTTTTCTTTTCTTCTGTTTTAACAATGTTAGCAATATTCCTGAACTTTAGCATCCAGTGGTAATTATCGGAATTGACTTGAATCCTGTAGATGTTGATCCCTTGATGGTAAATAGAAAGATTGTGAGATTAAAAACAAATAAAGCACCAGAACCAGGTAGTGTTTTTTCCAGATATGCAAGAATCTCCCCCTGAGTTTTGGTGGATCAATAGACAGTGAGTAAGTGCATGACGATTGCAGAGTTGTTAATGTTACTTATAATTTTAAAGGATGTGATAAAAGTTTCCCTGGAAATCATAAGCCAGTTAGTTTTGGTGGTGAACTTGAACTTTCAGAAAGTTTTATTAAAGTACCGCACAGTACACTGTATCAGAAGATATAAGTGTTGGAGGTTGGGGAAATACCAGTTGATTGGATTGTACGGTGGTTATGTAAAAGAAAGCTAAATGTTATTATTAATAGAATCCAGTCAAACTGGACCTTACTTTTTTTTTTATTAGAATCATGTTTCGTATTTCTGTGCATGGTCCTTTGTTCTTTCATACTTACATTAATGATATTGATAGAAGCATAATTTGTAAATTGTTAAAATTTACTGAAATTAAACTATTGGGTATTTCTAGCTGTACTGAGGCTGTATTGCAGAATGACTTGGATCAAATGGTAAGCTAGACAAATACTTGGCAAATGACATTTAATTAGAGTAATTGTAATGTAATACATTTACGTTATAATATGGATCCTGCGTTTGATATACACAGGAACTCATTCAACACCATGACTAAAGAAAAGGATCTTAACATAGCGATAGATAGATGACTTAAGCCAATCAGGCAGAAGTATGTTTCTAGCAGTAGAACTAATAGAATCATAAAGTATATGTATAAGAATATTCATTAAATATCAAAAGATGCAATTTTCTCTTTATACAAGCACTAGTTAGGCTTCACTTTGAATACTGTGTACTCTTCGTCTTAAAAAGATGTTCATATATTTGCTACTAGGGGGCTAGTAGGATAATTCTGGGAAAGTTAATTACAACTGAGATATCGGTAGAACAAAAGTCTCTGATTTATTAGAGCGATATGTTGAAGGTTATAGGACGAGGAAAACACAAGCTAGGATCCAATTATTATTTTTTTGTTGTTTTTTAATTATGCACAAAGCTACACAAGGGCTATCTGTGCTCTGCCCACCATGGGTATCGAAACCAGTTTTCTAGCGTTGTAAGTCCGCAGACATACCGCTGTGCCACCGAGGGGCAGGCTCCAATTAAGACAGTTTTGTTTTCTAACAGAGAGATTAACTCATAAAATAAGTTGCCATCAGTATTGGTCAGCATGTTTAAGAGAGGAATTGATGAACCTACGAAAAATAAAAGGCGGGTTTAAACCTTGGGATGCAAGGACAACTTTGAATAAATAATTGGCCCGGTTTTTGTTTGCATGTTATGTTATAATGTGGTATATCTGGTGAACAATCAATGTTGATATGGCCAGTTGTGAGTTGTTGAATTAATTAATGTGGTATATCTGGTGAACAATCAATGTTGATATGGCCAGTTGTGAGTTGTTGAATTAATTTTTGTTTGTTGTTAAGCACAAAGTTACATAATGAACAGTCTGTGCTGTGACTATTATGGGTATCAAACCCCAGTTTTTAGTGTTGTAAGCCTTTTGTCTTACTGCTGAAACATTGGGGATCGTTTTATTAATGAACTGGTGCCGATAAAGAAGTGTTTTATTGCACTTCTGATTCAAATTTCATTTACTAAGTTAATGTTCATTCTTACAGATTAAGGAAGCCGAATAGAATTGCATTTATATTAGACAGTGAAGCATTAGCAAGGAGCGTTTACACATTGAATGATCCAAAAATTACAGAATGAGCCTAATAAAGGATTGGGTTATTCCTGACTTTTATGACGGTATCAATAACGACATGACATTAAATACACAGGATGACAACAGCTATCTAGCGATATTTGGCACCATTTCTCCAAGAAGAGATTTGGAGACTGCAATGAGCCCAAAACCAGTTTTGTATCAAAGGGCGGATGGTGGCATTGTCATCCTGAAGTAGTCCATCAGTGCTGAATACATGAAAAGCATTATTGGGTATATTTAGTCAACAAAATGCATTGATAATCTTTGGATATCACTAGGGCCTTCAAGATAATCAAAGTTCTTGAATAATGCCACCTAAATATTTCTTAAATTATTACACATCTATAATAGCCTGACCTGTTCACAAAATGCATCGCCAGATTCTTGGGATTTTCACAATATTTCAACACTCCTATCTGCTCAAAGTACTTTGAAGATGAACCTTTAGACCACAAAACCTTCATCCAATTATCATGACACTACTCTTACGTTGTATATTTTTAGTTCTGGAAAATAGTTACAAATCATGCTGTAACTTCTTGGAAGTTACAGACATTTTTTCAATAATATATTTATTAGTGTATTGTAACTTTTAGTAAATAATTATAAGTCATGGTGTAATATACGGCTATTTATAGGTGTTCCTTCAATAATTTATCTATTAGTGTATTGTTAGCTCTAGTAAATAATCATAAGAAATGGTGTAGTATGCAACTAGTTATTCAGTAATATAGTACTGTTTACGAGTAATTTTACCCCTTCTTGTACGTCACAACGTTATGCATGACAACTTTACCACTCTGCATCACAAAATATGTATTTATAATTGTTGGTAATTTAGAGGTATTTATGAATCTTGTACATGAACGTGAACCTAGATCTGATTCTTGTATACCACAGTGCACCTAGTTTTGATTCATTTTTAACATACATGATTACCCCTTGGTGGTTAGTGGGCTTTCGACATGTTACTTTGCGGACACTCATTTCTAATTAATGTCCTTCTAGTCTGTCGCTTCAAAACTATGTATGGCTAATGCAGAGAGCCCTCGAGTAGCGTTGTACGAAATTTAAAAAATAATAAAAAATTCGGTCGATGTGCTTTTTGTTTCCGTATTTGTTCAGTGTTGTAAGTAAATTCCAGACTGAAGAGTTGAGTTTCCATACATAGGTGTCCTTTTCTATGACTTACTGTAGTCATCTAACGGCTTCTAAGGCTGTGTCTACTTAAACACCTGTCTGTATGCCCAAATCAACGAATAACAAACCAAGAAACACTGATAAAATGTAACGCTTATGTTACATAACACTTTGACAAAAAGTTTTTCGTTTATCATACGAAATAAAAAAGCAACATATGGAGCAGAAAGAAAAATCCTAAAACTTTCGTAGTTATTTTAAATCACATCATATGAAGCTTAATACACTACGAGCTGGATAAAACAACTGGCAAATTGAAAGCAATATTTAACATACAGCGTTCAAATAATAAATCAAACACATTTTCAAGCTGTAAATAGGCAGTGAATACAATTCAAGTAAATAATAACATTGTGAATTTACAAATTACAACTTTATACATGTAGCTGCCTCCTAGTGGCAGACTAATTAACAGTAAATTTTTTTTAATTATAAAGTAGCTTTCTCACTTTCCTAAGACAACCAGCTAACATTTACAGGTCCTAAATCAATGGTATATTGACTACCTACTACATTTGTATCACATTGGTTACCTCAACCTTCTGAGTAGTTTCTTGTTGCTTTACATCCAGCATGTTCGCTAAAGCAAATAAATACTCAGGTCTTTTACATCTCGAGTTTAACACACATAAAATATCAATACCGTATATACACGATTTTTACACCTGATTTATAATATCCCCTTGCGCGTTAGTTTTAGACAAAGCAAGATTTAGTCTTTTCCAGAAAAGCTTTTGTCCCACAGAATCTTCTGTCCAGTGTATGTACGTTCTTGTCTTCATTAAGTATTTCAGGTTCTTTGAAATAAGCTTCTCGTCAACTTTACTCAAACAGACCAAAATGAGCGCGTCACGACTCTCGTCCAGCAGCCGACATTGTGCCATATGAAGTTCAAACATACACCAATTACTTTTCACAAAAGAATCCGAAAGAACGAGAAGTGTCTTTCTACTTTTCGTGATTGCTTGGAGAATATTTTCGGTTATTGGTCTTCCAAGTTCAAAGTCTCTGTCGTGGATACAAACCTTAAGTTGAGTTTCATCGGTCTCTATAGTAGGCAATAGTTTACGATATACCCATTCTACCTCGGTGTTATTGTAGGAAACGAAAACGTCATAGACATAATTATTGCCTTCTTCGATCTCTCGATATCGTTTTACTTTTGTGCGTAACCAAAACCAATAGTACTTGATATACCAACGAAAGCGGTAACCGACCAGGGTTACAACCGTAATGAAACTTGCGATGCAGGTTAAAGTTGTCGATAAAATTAATACGATATTAACAAAGTGAACTCTGCAGTGGTCTGTTGGTATCTCTACACTTAGAATGGACTGACCTTCTAGTTTTTTCGTTCCTTCACAGGAATACGCTAGAGATACGTTAAGGTCTCCAATCGAAACGTTGGTACTTTTCAACCATTGTTGGAAAACGTCCATTCCGCACGTATAACAATCAAATGGGTTACGGGAAAGAATTAGATACTGCAGGTTCTGAAAATCCTTCAACATAGCTTGGGTAACGTAACTTATATCGTTGTTATCTAAATGTAGTGATATTAAATTGGATTTATTTGAAAATACAGGTTCATTCCAAGCCACTAAATTGTTGTGTGACAAGGTCAGATTTTTGAGATTTGTGCAGAAAGAGAACATTCTAGGCTGCAATAATTTTATTTCATTGTAGTCCAAAAACAAAGCTTGTAAAGAAGGCGTCATTTGAAAAGGGTAAGTATTGTTTTCTAGAACTAAGAGATTTCCTTTCAAAAAAAGGAAGTGGAGATTTTCAAGACCATAAAATGTGTAATTAGATAAATATTTCATTTTATTATCCACTAAGCTAAGAAATTGAAGAGATCGTAAGGTTTCGAATGCAAAGTCCTCTATTTCTATGTAGTTTAATGAAAGGTCTAATACCTTTAAGTTTATAAGGCCGTACAAATCATTTCTTTTGAGAGTATCATACATATAGATTTTACTAAGATAAAGTTTTTCTAAATTTACCAAAGTAGAAAACTGACGTTTTCCTAGTGCAAATCGCACTTTTTCGTTTCCGTTATCCGTCATATCAAGTTTTCGTAGATTTGTAAGCGAAACAAATTCCCCACTATCAATAGATATTATGTTGTTTCCGATAAGGTATAGTTCTTCTAATTCTGAAACATTTTGAAAACTACAAAGAAACGGAATTGAACAATAATTTAAGGAAAAAACTTTTAAAAAGGGCATATAAGGAAGTGAATAAGCAGAATTCAGGTAATTTTTATCCAAATACAAAAACTTTATGGAAGTGTTTGAAAGAGATGCGATACCGTACGAAGGAAACTTTATCAAATGGCGGAGATAACGTAGATACAATATCTGAATTTTTGTGTTTGTTAGGCCTAATGTAGTATTCTTTAACGCCTCTTCAGACATAAGGTTGTTGTCCAGATTCAATATATTCAAATTTTCAAAGACTCCTAGTGCCCCTTCTTCAACCACAGTTAAGCTACAGTTTTGTAATAATAGTTTTTTTATGGAACTGTTCTGTAAAACTTGTAAATCCTCTTTGTACAAGTCCCGAAAGTAAGAGTTGCTTGAAAGATCCAATCTCAACAAAAATCTTAGCGTAGAAAGAGCTTCTGAGATAAGTTGAAATGAAAAAATTAAATTATTAGAAAGGTTAATTTCTACTATTTTGGGCGTTTCTAAGAAGAGTAGAGGATCTAAAGTCTGTATTTTATTCTGTCTTAGATCCAAAACAAGCAAATTATACAATCCAGTAAATAGCGTTGATGTTACGTTATTGATGTTGCTTTCAATCAACCCAAGGCTGTATAAATTGTTTATACTGGAAAACAATGGACGACTTAAAAAAGGGTAATTTCCTCTTGATATGTTCAGACGTACAGTTTCTCTTGGAACGAGAGTCTCTAACTTGTAGATATCCATAATATCAACAACAATTGTTTTCCAAAGATAAAGCCTCACCCTGTAATTCTCTCTTGATTCATTATAGCATCTATAAAGAAAACTAATTTTCAAGCCTTTATTTTCATCTGTAGTATTTTTTTGCGCCTGAGGTTGAACTTCATGACAGAATAATACAATGGTGAGAGTCCAAAAGAAAATAATCCTTAGCCAGATACTTCCTGCAACACCTCCTGCAGAAAAACAACAAAAAAGTTTATATTTATTAATTAGTAACACCAAAATGTTTATTTGTAAATTTACAAATAGTCCAGTGACTTATGGATACTACGTACCATGATTTAATGATGACATTTAATTAACTAAAGAGAAGGAATTCGATTGTTCAGTTTCACGACTCAAAATAACAACGTGCTGAAATAAAAAAAAAATGGGTTTTGATACCCGTGGTGGGCACTGTACAAAGAATCAATCGCGTAGCTTCGTGTTAAATGACAAACAGGTAGACAATGAAGCTGAAATATCTAGAAAAGAACAAACACAAATGTTCCTACCTGAACTCAATATTTACCAAATAAAGTGAACGTTAAAATGATTACTCGCTAGCTAAGAATCACCAATTTAAATTCTCACTAACGTAGGTTCCATAAAATATAACTTGTATATTTTGGAATTAATGTTTCATGAACTTCTTTATCGTCAGGCTGCACAACTACATCAATTCGGAATAACCAGCGTTGACTTTAGCCTTTCCAGAACCAACTCTGTTTTTGTTTTGTTTTTTCTGGTAAAATCGGTCTACATTTGCTCCAACTCCTACAGATTTTCAGGAAATCGACACGGAGCTCAAACGAGAAAGATGATGACATCGTAAGTTTTGTAACTTAGCAACAAAATTAACAGGGTTTGGTCCGACGTGACTGTTTCTCATCCACCCACATTAAACCCATCTTGTTGTATCATTTATCCTGAAAAAAGCTAGAGGGGTGTTCTTTCTTTAGTAACAGCACTTTTCATGACTCGGCAAACGACATGGATTCAAAATTCCATGGAAGATAAGAATTAAGTTCACGGGTACTCCACATCCCAAGTTATATTCATTAAGCATCTTACACTCTCGGTGGTTATATTCTTAATTTGGTAAAACATATTTTTCAACCTATTAAAAACAAATACACGCCTTTTCCAGTCTTCTTAGTGCTAGGATTAACCTTTGCGAAGATTACAGAGACAGTTGCTTTGGCCAATTGTCACAATTATTTTTTACCTCTGTTCACCATCTGTACTGAATATTGTTTCGTAGTGTGAGAGAGACTTGTCGAAGCTAGTAAATGTTAAGAAAACTATTGTTGCCAAAATTATTAATAGCTCAACGTTTAGCGTTCTAAATCTGAGATTATTTTATCCTATAGACCACTTATAGTTCATCCTACAAAACAAAAAACAATTCCTAAAACTTATTATAAATACACTCCTGATTTTCACATCTACGGCCATTTTCGAAAAAAGGGCTTTCTAAACAGATTGCCCCCCAGTGGCACAACGGTACTTCTGCGGATTTACAACACTAGAAACCGGGTTTCGATACCCGTGGTGGACAGAGCACGATAGCCCATTGTGCTTAACTATAAACAAACAAATCTAAATAGATCACCAACATTTTCATGGTTCCATCCAAGAATATTTGTTAAAGCAAAATTATCGCACTGGTACTTGCGTAGTCACGTATTTACACACCTTTTGCGTGTTTTAAATACATATTATTAGTTTGCTGGTAAAGTTGAGTCCGTATTAATAGTAGTAGAGACGACCCACAATTCACATAATGGTTAATAATTATCTCATGTGAAGTCATGGAGCTAATAAATCAAGTAATCATATTTTACTTAAGGCCTAGCAGTTAGGGCAATAGAATCTCAATCTGCGGGTCGCGGGTTCGAATACCGTCACCGAACATGATCGCCCTTTCAGCTGTGAGGACATTATAATGTGACGGTCAATCCCACAATTCGTTGGTAAAATAGTCCAAGAGTTGGCGATAAATGATGTTACATAGCTTGCCTATCTATCTTGCCTATTCTATCACTTGAAAATTAGGGACGGATAACGCAGATAGGCTTTGGGTAGCTGTCTGCGGAATTCAACAACAAAACAGACACATTTTACTTACTATCTTGTAAGTAGTGATGATACAAGTGCGCGAAGATGTACAAATTTAAAGAGCTTTTAAGTTGTAAATCGACTGATATTTAGGGAAAGCTCACATGAAGTATTTTTCATGCTCAGTGTACATACGCCACTTCTGAGGACTGGTTGGTCACTCTAGACTTCCATTTTTTGTCCATTCTGCTAGGATAACGCACTTTTTCAAGTCTTGCAAATTTGTCTATCTATTCTGAATCTCGAGTGAATAGTCTTCGTTCTATCGTTAGACCTTCAAAAAGTAGGTTGGTTTACCATAGGCAGTTGTGTGACATTTTCCTATTGGTTGAATAGTTCATTTAAAATTTTGAAAATGGGTATCTGCATGTATAACTTTTTTGTACCGGCCTTCCTTTTTTTGGTCATAATAAATATTATCTGTTGTTTTGTTTTGTTTCGTACAGCATACACTTGGTCTAATTTTAAATCTACAACATCTATGGGCGAAATTTGAGATTAAAATGTGGGAGAGAGCAAAATTAAATATATTTCAAAAGAACAACGTTAAATTACATAACCTCCAATGTTGCACGCCTGATCTTTGAACGTACGAAATATATCAGACTGGTTGGTTTCCTGATAGCTTTCTTTTCACTGACAAAAGTTATCTTAGCGCTAACGAGGACAATTGAAGAAACCGACATTCTCTGACCAGAGCAAAAGAGCTGTTACCACGTCGACACCGACTCTAACCATAACACCAACGAGGACAACTGAAGAAACCGACATTCTATGAACAGAGCAAAAGAGCTGTTACCACGTTGACACCGACTGTAACCATAACACCAACGAGGACAACTGAAGAAACCGACATTCTCTGACCAGAGCAAAAGAGCTGTTACCACGTCCACACCGACTGTAAACATAACACCAACGAGGACAACTGAAGAAACCGACATTCTCTGACCAGATCAAAAGAGCTGTTACCACGTCGACACCGAACTGTAACCATAACACCAACGAGGACAACTGAAGAAACCGACATTCAACGATCAGAGCAAAAGAGCTGTTACCACGTCGACATCAACTCTAACCATAACACCAACGAGGACAACTGAAGAAACCGACATTCTATGACCAGAGCAAAAGACCTGTTACCACGTCGAGACCGACTGTAACCATAGCATCAATAAAGATAACCAAAGAAACACAAAAGTTTTGTAAATTGAGAAAAAGAGTTGTTACCATGATATGGAACCACAAAAATCTTAAAGCGAGGTTTACTCTTGAAACAGTGGATTATTTTCCGGTATTAAAAGGAATATCTAACATTTTTACTTTCTTCGTTGCACTCATATTTTACCAGATACGAGAAATGTATCATGGCGTTTTATTTCCCATGTTCGAAGTCCATAAGGCGAAGGGCGTTTTACATTTACGAGATTTAAAACCAGACAAGCAGGAATAAACAGGTTACGGTGTTAGCTCCCACGGCATATATCACCGAAATCTGACATGCGCAATAAAATAACAATTTAAGAATTCTACCAACTCACAAAAGTTGTTGCAACAATATCGATTAGGACTATAACTAGACCTATTTTGTTTGTTTATTTGTGTTTCGTCAAAATATTAATGTTTAACACATAATGTAGTAACGAGTGAGGCAAAGATAATATTATATTTTAGAAAAATATCTGCACTTTTTAATTAACTGGTACACGGATCCAGGGTTCTTTGTTCATTTAAGTTTCAATTCTTAGAAAGATAACTCCACTTTTCAATTAACTCGTACATGGATCCAGGGTTCTTTGTTCATTTAAGTTTCAATTCTTAACAGAAAAATAACTGCACTTTTCAATTAACTTATACACAGATCCAGGGTTCTTTGTTCATTTAAGTTTCAATTTTTAACAGAAAAATAACCGCACTTTTCAATTAACTCGTACACGGATCCAGGGTTCATTTAAGCTTCAATTCTTAACATGAAAATAACCGCACTTTCCAATTAACTCGTACACAGATCCAGGGTACTTTGTTCATTTAAGTTTCAATTCTTAGAAAAATAACTGCACTTTTCAATTAACTCGTACACAGATTCAGGGTTCTATGTTTATTTAAGTTTCAATTCTTAGAAAAATAACTGCACTTTTCAATTAACTCGTACACAGATTCAGGGTTCTATGTTTATTTAAGTTTC
>NW_013669309.1:107967-110588 GCF_000517525.1 Limulus polyphemus
GGTGTCTATTTACTTGTGACCACGCTGTGTATATATATATATATATATATATTATTATTTTTATGTTTTGTAACCTGTGGCGCTCAAAGACTCTCGGAATGGCATAGGCCTAAACGTAAGAATAATAACTAAATAACGGACATTTAACTGAAGTTGTTGTCGTCTTCCTAGAAACTTCAGTCTTTTTATGAAGTCATTTAAAGATTAGTTCTGCTCCAAAATTACCGTAGTTAGCTCACTCTTATTCACAAAAACTGGAACTATATTACAGTTTAAAGAAAAGCGTCATCTTCGATCTCTACTGATTTGAAACTAGCTTTGTTTATCAGTAAGTACTTTCTCTCGTCTCCTTAATAAGAACAAGCTCTTAGGGTTACCAGAAGTGTGGTTATATGAGTATAGAGCCACCTAGTGGTTAAGTCTATATACATTCCTCCACATTTTGTTTTACATTATCCCTGGGTGCAAAATCGGTTGATACTTCAAGATGAATTATGTGTTTGTGCATTCAGGTCAGTCTCGTAAAAATAATAAACATAATATGTCAGAAGTAAAGATAGCGTATACCGTTTACAGGTCCCATACGTATTCAACTTTACTCTAGCTAGATTTATACAACACAGTTAAAAGTATAATTATTATATGCATAATATTGAGAAATATATATATCGATACAAATGGGACCATCTGTTGATTTAAACTTTTTGCTGAAATATTGTAATTTTTAAAATATATTACTTCTCTTATACAGATCGTGTTATCGTTGGGAATTACAAAATGCACATGTGAAACATTCTTAAACATTAAATTCCAGTTTGCGCTCTTGACCAAACACAGGATAAGAGCTCTAGGATTTCTCCTTAGAGCTTATAATGACTCATCAGTTACGAAACGTACTTAAACACAGGAAAGAACGTCGTTAAAGAGTGGTTCCGGTTATTTATCAGATCCTGTTTTTCAGTTACCCACCTAAATTAGGTCTTTCTTTAAAGTTTGTCTACCCAAATAACCGTTTCATATATATATATATATTGTTGCGTCAGCGAGGTCACGTGACTATTATCACGCCACTCCTTCTCTCGAACCTTCGAGAGATTACTAAATATAGGGTAATCTGGTATATATAAGATGGTCACAACGTGACGCAATAATGTGTGTAGGTAATGAGTAATTGAACTGCAGTCAGAGAGAGACGTATTGTTGAAGTTAACGTCGTTATTATAGTTTGTTATAGCGCGACTGTTGAAAATAAGTGTATCGTAAAGTTGTATTCGGAAAGAATAAACCAGTTTTATTAAGTAAGGACTTGTGTCGCTAAAGTTTCGTCGGAACGAAGTTACGGAAAATTAATTAACAAACGGAGACGTAACAATATATTAGATGTTAAAGAAATTCATTTTTAGAAGTATTTTGTATAAAGCACCAATAAATGAGAAAATACTTTAGAGAAACAAAATAATTTAAATCAGAGGGTAATCTAATAATAATTTTCGAGTTTTATTATGTACTTATGGTAACACAGTGATGATAACATATTTATCTTTGTCGTGACTAGAGGCCTAAACGATCAGGTAAGCCTATTCATTAATGATTTTTTTTTCAACTGTTGGATGAACTATGTCCCAGCTAAGAATCTGCTAATGGCCAGGATTCGAGTCTGGGTCTTCTTGATAGAATGGGCGACATGCTATTCACTCGTCCGAAGGAGCTTCCGTTAGGGTTTCTATTAACTGGATATTTGAATATTTTTATTAGTTATTTTGTGACGTTTTTCCCCTGAATAAAAGTTAATGTATTTTATGAATGTGTGTATTAAAATTTAATATTATGTGTATTGATTTTTTTTACTCCTTCTCTTCATACATAATATAAGGGTTGGTTACCTAAAAACACCGATTGTATAGTGTACAAAGCATTGAGTATTCTACATATTACAGTAATCTAATATTCATTTATTATTGGCAAGTAATTCCGGTTTCCCCCTGTACTTTAGCTCTTTAAAAGAACACTAGATTTCTGTAAGAAAGTTAACTTCAAGGGGTAATGATAACATCGTTTACACTAGAATTATGATATTTTTTTTAGCTTATACTAAGCACTACCGTGCTTTTTGATAGCCTTTTCCAAAGTAGTCTTAAAATGTTTTTCTGTCATATTAAAGCCATTGCGAAAACTTCATTACATTTTTTGGCTAGCGCGAGAAAAGATAAAATGACCACGTTGGCTCTTTAACTAGTTCCCAGTTCTCCACTTTGGCAACACTTTTCAATGATGTGGGGAGTCTAACAAGCTGTGAAACACTCGATATTGGCAATTAGGCTAATAACTGAAATTTAGCAGATATTTAAAAGCGTCATAAAGTAATAGCCTGAATGCGGCAGCCTTTTTTTTTCCTCAACCCATCCCTACATACTAAATACTATTTCGCTTAGTGATAAGAAGTAGAACATGTATGGTATGCTTATATACCATATAGATACAGTGGATAACTTACTGAATTGTTTTAGAGCTTTCTGTTTATGTTTGTTTGTTTGTATGTTTTTGAATTTCGCTCGCAAAGCTACACGAGGGCTATCTGCGCTAGCCGTCCCTAATTAAGCAGTGTAAGACTACAGGGAAGG
>NW_013669309.1:111505-114351 GCF_000517525.1 Limulus polyphemus
TAGTCTTACACTGCTAAATTAGGGACGGCTAGCGCAGATAGCCCTCGTGTAGCTTTGCGCGAAATTCAAAACAAACAAACAATATATCTGACCATCTCATTCTCTTTGGAAATCATTATAAAGCCAACATAATTGTTTCAAGAAAGTCTCTGTCGACTCTTTCTTAAACTCCTAAAACTTAAATACGCCAAGTTTCTAGAGTCATATCTCGTTTATTGTTTATTGCTTTTAAGTGAAAGTGTCTTGTAAGCTGTAAAACACACATGCTTAAGCTTCTACTAGTGCTGCTAATACTACTAGTTCGTGACAAAAACATTTCTCGTTTTCCAATTCTCTCCGCAAGTAATAATTTTTTTCCTTCTTATTTGGTATTCATTCATCTTTCACAAGAGGAGAGATAATAGTTTCTGAATATTCCGGGTCTTCCGTCGAAACTACTGGCGCAATTAGCAACACGTCATTCACGTCAACTCTGGTATCATTCAATCAAATGATTTGATTCTAAGAATATTGCGTATATCACCTGATCTAAATCTCGGATAAATAAAATATATCAATTTGATTAGAATATTTTAACGTGGATAAATTAGATGTAAACTTCAATACATTAACCTGGTTCCACTTGCCTTAGTTAGTGAGAAGGATGTAAATCTTGCTAAGATGGAAACACTAATACTAATAGTACTGAGTTAAACCCAATATTATTACCGTCACTATATAAAAAGTATCATGTATATTTACTTGGAATTATTCATTGAAAGATAATATCATAATGTGATCCTGTTATTCTTACCGTAAAAACGTTTCACCCAAGTTGCCATCACATCAGTTGTTTTCTTGTATATCGTCATAGCATCCTTTTCGGAACATGTGTCACTGTAAACAAGTTTTATAACTACGACGCTCAGTCAGAGTGTATGTGTTCCCTTGCATATATTTTTGAAGTTAACTCGTGAGGAAATGAATAACTTTTAACACTGTGTGTAAAAATATCAGTAATACCAAACAGACTAATTTAAACGGATATCCTGTAAAAAATCACGCAGTTGGATGTTTCATGATTGCAACTAATGAAGGGGAAATTCTTAAAGGCGTAGCAATGTTTGTTCTCGCACGTTCCATCCTTCCGCCACGGAACCGAAACCACTAATGAAACGCAGGAAGACAGCTTCACCCTGTTTAGAAGAGTTCTGTCACGTGATCAGACTTGTCTTTGGCAAGTTGTCGTTTCATTACTTGGATATCTAATATTCAAATTACGCGACTAGAAGTACGGGCTGTGTTGATTCTACTTATAGCCTACAGTACTGATCAAGGAACACAGCATGTAAAGACTGCTTGTCATTTTTGAACACACATTAAAAGCGGTAATCGCACACTTTGTACAAACGGTTTAACTGAAGCAAGACGAAGAATTTCAATTTCTTATGAAACACAATTATCCGGATTTGATGTTTCAGTTCACGCTCAAAAACTACTCTGGAGAGGAGAGTAGGGCTACTTGCGTCAGCAAGAAACACTAAATTGTTACTGCTATAAAATTCTGTCTAGCTTGACGTTGTCGTGGTAGCAAACTTCTTCTTTGTTGTTGCTGTTAAATAATAAAATACGAAACCAGAACACTAACACTACTTGGTGTATCGAAACAAAACCACGTCAGTACTGGATCCAACGTGTGGTTTATTAACTTGGTTTAAAAACAATAGCATTACAAACACAACAAAGCAAAGTATACAAATATACATTAATTCACTTCCCTTTTTTTTTTTCAGGAAACCATAACCGACCATTGTTAAGCTCACAACCCACCTTTCAGTACTAACACAACGTAAGTACACTAATTGTGAAGTCTTCGCTACTCGACCGTTGAATAGCTCGCTTTTTGTTACATCTGAATGCTAATCGTTTATTGGATGAAATTTTGTAACAGTCTGTTTGATCCGACACTGGTTTACATGACGGTATGATATAATTAAATATATATAATAAGAGTTTATATTAAGTTCTAATAATTAGCATAAAAGCGTTTTCTTATCAATTCAAGGTTATTTGTGATGACACATAAACAACAGACATTATTCAATTATGAACATAATATTTGAAGAAGAACTTGTAATAATACCGGGATATGTTTTTATTATATTTAATAACTATTCCTAATGATGGATTATTAGACAACCACACATTTATATAAGTATGTGGACAAATTATAATAACCTTTTGATATTTATATCTTGTTTGCTGTTACAGTTAAGTGCAAAACTAAATAATAAACTATCTGTGCTCTGCCCACCACGGGTATCGAAACCCGATTTTTAGTGTTACAGGCTTACTATTGTGCCACTGGGGGCTTTATATTTCGTGCGAAAATTCAAACTGCTTCTAATGAGGTAGGTTATGTTAGTGTAACACACTGTATCCTGATTAGTTAGGTAAGCTAGGTAAACTGTACCTGATTAGTTAGGTAAGCTAGGTACAATGTGTCCTGATTAGTTAGGTAAGCTAGGTACACTGTGTCCTGATTAGTTAGGTAAGCTAGGTACAGTGTGTCCTGATTGGTTAGGTAAGCTAGATAAACTGTATCCTGATTAGTTAGGTAAGCTAGGTAAACTGTATCCTGACTTCTTAGGTAAGCTAGGCACATTTTATCCTGACTACTGATGTAAACTAGGTAGGTGAACTAGGTAAGGTACACTGCATCTTGACTACTGATGTAAGCTGAATATGGTAAACTGTATCCTAACTATCGAGATATACTAGGTAAGGTATACTGTATCCTGACTACTGAAGTAAACTAGGCAAGGTATACTGTATCCTGACTACTGAAGTAAACTAGGCAAGGTATA
>NW_013669309.1:115320-117499 GCF_000517525.1 Limulus polyphemus
GGAGCAGTTTTGCGTCATCGAGGTCACGTGACTGGTGTGGCGCCTCTAGTTTCTAGAACTATCCTGTACTTTGGCGAATGCTCTAGTATTTACTAGATATAGGGTAGTCGGGTATATAAAAGAGGGTAATGTAATGTATGTGTGAAGATAGTGAGTAATTGAACTGCAGTCAGAAGTATTATAAGTGTATCGTTAATTTGTATTCGGAAAGAATAAACCAGTTTTATTTAAGAAAGGACTTGTGTCTCTAAAGTGTCGTCGGAACGAATTTACGGAAAATTAACTAACGAAAGGAGACGTAACAATATCACTAAGCACGATAGTGCTTAAGATGTAGGGATGGGACGAGAAAAAAATGGTTGCCGCATTCAATCAGTTACTTTATGATGCTTACAAATAACTGCTAAAGTTGAGTTATAGCCTTATTTGAGCACCTAATTGCAGTTATCGAGTGTTTCATAGCTTGTATAACAGTAATGGTATTTCGTTTTTCTACTACATGTATTTTTGTGAGCAAATAATATATAGGAAAAACTACTACTTTGGAATGAGTTAAGTTTATAAGCATATATTATTTCCATGTTTCATACATAATAGTTTCATTTCTGGCGCTAGATGGCAGCACCAGCTGTTCTTATATAACGACCGTTTGTGACTTCATTTCACAAACATAATTTCTGCCAGAACAATTTTAGTAAAAATAAATAAAGAAAGAAAGAATAATTTGAATTAATATTGAAGCTATTAAGGAGATCAAATATTTATGCAAGTGACAGGTCTGTGTACATGTTATTGATGTTTGAGTTTTAAAACGCTAGTTTTTTAATTCTCAAAACAATATATTATGAAGTGATCTATTTTTCTTCAAATTTTCACTGGGTTGAGCTTGGCAGCTGTGTGTGTGTGTATACGTGGTATACTACTTTATGGCTTTCGATCTGTATGATGTCCTCCCTATTAATCGACATGACCCTAGCATATGGTGAAGTCGATTGTATGCAGTGAGTTTGGGTGAAGTTGGGAGGCGTGAGTTCTATACATATCTCTTTAACATTGGTCCAGCGCTCAGGGGTACTTGTACCGTCCTGGATGAACCATTCCAGCTTCACTGGCCCCCAATGTAATCCAAAATTAGAGGAACTGACAAAAATGATATGATATTTAAAATATATGTTGCACCTGAATTATAAAAATAAAACAAATGTTCACTTATCAATTTAATTTAGTAAAATTGTTTAAAAAAAAAGAGAGGAACAAGTAATTAGAAAAAGAAACATGGTAGGGATGAATACACAAAATCATACAAAAATTCCTACATAAGTAGCCAGTAAGTACTAAGTCCATCTTACAAGCTTATGGCTATTAGTCACTTTAAGACTGTATAGCACTGTTCAGTTTAAATGTTTTTATTTAAACCTGAATTCATGCAACTGACAGGAATTCAAAACTTAGTTGTAGATAAAAGTTTTTCTTGGAAAAATTTGGGTACTTAAGTGGTGATTTTTGTGTATTCATTTTTACCTTGTTTCCGTACTTTTTGGCATTTTCCATCCCTACATGATACTCAATTTTTGCAAAAAATTTTATTGCTTCTAAAATTAGAATAAAGACAGTATATTCGCTTTCTTTCAGGAACACATCTAAGATATTTACTTACTTCCCAGTATTTAACTTTTTAAAGAACATCTAAAAATGAACTGTAAGAGTACATTAACTTTCTCGTGTTTAACTTTTTCCTTTGCTTTATGAAATTATATAAAAAGAACTACAGGAGCGTATTAACTCTCATATGTATTGCTCTATTTTATCAGTTCACCTGGACAACATTTGTAAATGCATTGCAAGAGTATATAACCGCCCACCACAGCCATCTGGGACAACATCTAATAATGAAATGCAGGAGTATATTTAACTCTCACGTGTTTTGCTATATTACTTCAGTTATCCTAGACAACATGTGTAAATGCATTGCAAGAGTATATTACCCCCGCCCCCCTTCCCCCAGTCATCTGGGACAACATCTGTAAATGAACTTCAGGGTAAATGTTCATTTGCTTCGTTATGCATGTTGTTCTGACTACATTGTTCTTCTGGCAATTCATTTTTGCTCTTGGCGTTATGATGACGGTAAGGCTTTTTATAAGAGCAAATGTTGGTATTTTATAAGGTATATAAGCCC
>NW_013669309.1:117600-118891 GCF_000517525.1 Limulus polyphemus
TATATAAGATGTATCAATATAAATATTTGTGACATGCGAAGTAGTCTTAAATTTTGGAAATTTTGGTAAAAATAGAAAATGATTGGATTTTTCAGTGTGGTTAATAAACTCTTGTATGATAAACACAAGGTTTACACTAACGTGAAACTTCATTATCATTATCATTATCGAGTACTAGAAAATAAAATATAATAATTTTAGTGAATGTACGATATGGTCAAGTTAGGGAATTCCCCGAAAAATAAGACTCCATCTTTGAAATATTAATTCAAACGTTGTCCTAATTGGTTAAGAATCCGACCAATGAAATTTTAACTTTCACAATTAAAATTAAAATAATCGTGTCGATCGTTCTAGGAAATCAACCATTGCCAAAACTTAAAATGTATATCTGTTTATAATGGCATGATTTGTTTTTTTCTTGTGATGCTCTGACATATATTGGAATACGATTAATTGAAATGTCGTAAGTACTCTTGTAATAAAGTGCACTTTTTCACATGGATCATGGATTTGTTTAACCCTATATTACACATTGTAACGTATCTCCATGTATTAACCTTATATTACACATTGTAACGTATCTCTATATATTAACCCTATATTACACATTGTAAAGTATCTCCATGTATTAACCTTATATTACACATTGTAACGTATCTCCATGTGTTAACCCTATATTACACATTGTAACGTATCTCTATATATTAACCCTATATTGCACATTGTAACGTATCTCCATGTGTTAATCTTATATTAAACATTGTAACGTATCTCCATGTGTTAATCTTATATTACACATTGTAACGTATCTCCATGTATTGACCTTATATTACACGTTGTAACGTATCTCCATGTATTAACCCTATATTACACATTGTAACGCATTTCTATATATTAACCCTATATTGCACATTGTAACGTATCTCCATGTGTTAATCTTATATTACACATTGTAACGTATCTCCATGTGTTAATCTTATATTACACATTGTAACGTATCTCCATGTATTAAAAGGTTAATACATGGAGATACGTTACAATGTGTAATATAGGGTTAATACATGGAGATACGTTACAATGTGTAATATCCCTATATTACACATTGTAACCAGATCTCCACGTATTAACCCTATATCACACATTGTAACGTATCTCCATGTATTAACCCTATATCACACATTGTAACGTATCTCCACGTATTAACCCTATATTACACATTGTAACGTATCTCCACGTATTAACCCTATATTACACATTGTAACGTATCTCCATGTACTAACCTTATATT
>NW_013669309.1:119806-121633 GCF_000517525.1 Limulus polyphemus
TTATATTACACATTGTAATGTATCTCCATGTATTAACCTTATATTACACATTGTAACGTATCTCCATGTATTAACCTTATATTGCACATTGTAACATATCTCCATATATTAACCCTATATTACACATTGTAACGTATCTCCACGTATTAACCCTATATCACACATTGTAACGTATCTCCATGTATTAACCCTATATCACACATTGTAACGTATCTCCACGTATTAACCCTATATTACACATTGTAACGTATCTCCATGTATTAACCTTATATTACACATTGTAACGTATCTCCATGTATTAACCCTATATTACACATTGTAACGTATCTCCACGTATTAACCCTATATTACACATTGTAACGTATCTCCATGTATTAACCTTATATTACACATTGTAACGCATCTCCACGTATTAACCCTATATTACACATTGTAACGTACTTCTATGTATTAACCCTATATTACACATTGTAACGTACTTCCATGTATTAACCCTATATTACACATTGTAACGTACTTCCATGTATTAACCCTACATTACACATTGCCACGTATCTCCACGTATTAACCCTATATTACACATCGTAACGTATCTCCATATATTAACCCTATATTACACATTGTAACGTATCTCCACGTATTAATCCTATATTACACATTGTAACGTACATGTAACCTGTCTCTATTATTTAATAAAGAAACAAATGCTTCACTTCAGTAGTTGAATAGCAGGCTACAGTCTAAATAAACCATGGAACTATTTCTGTTGGCTCCTGTATTGAACAATATTACCTCCAGATAATGTACCCATTTATAACTTACCAACATATATATTACACATAAATATTATTTATGTAGTATAGACCTACATAAGATATAAATTAAAAGATACCTTTTTCTCCACGGTTTTTCATAATGCATGCAATAAAGGGTTAAATATAGAGTGCGCTACCTATTTCAACTCTGAAGATGACATCCATCAAGTAATACCTAGACTATGTCATCAAGTAACGCCTAGACTACGTCATCAAGTAATACCTAGACTGCGTCATCAAGTAACGCCTAGACTACATCATCAAGTAATACCTAGACTGCGTCATCAAGTAATACCTAGACTACGTCATCAAGTAATACCTAGACTACAGATACAAATAGTAGGCATGTTCCAACAAATCAACTAAACTAACCCACCTAATATTAGATACAAATAGTAGGCATGTTCCAGCAAATCGAACATCGTTTCTTAAGCTTATCTTTTCTATCTTCTTTTCAATGGCTTTCTGTAATCTGTCTTCAGTGACTTGACAATGAATATTATCCAAGTGTTTCTCCGACCCTCGTTTCAAATGTGTTGGAAGTTCTAAATTTTGGTGCATACAGGAAGTCGACCTGTTTTGCCAAACATACAACTAGATCATTGTGTACTTCCATTGGTCTTTCATAAACTAGTTTCATGTCGATGTAAATTTCTCTATGTGGAAACGTAGACTAGGTATTACTTGATGACGCAGTGTAGGTATTACTTGATGACGCAGTGTAGGTATTACTTGATGACGTAGTCTAGGTATTACTTGATGACGTAGTCTAGGTATTACTTGATGACGCAGTGTAGGTATTACTTGATGACGCAGTCTAGGTATTACTTGATGACGTAGTCTAGGTATTACTTGATGACGTTTATTAGGTGGGTTAGTTTAGTTGATTTGTTGGAACATGCCTACTATTTGTATCTATTATCAGGTGAGTTAATTTAGTTGATTTGTTGGAACATGGCTACTATTTGTATCTATTATCAGGTGAGTTAATTTAGTTGATTTGTTGGAACAT
>NW_013669310.1:0-7779 GCF_000517525.1 Limulus polyphemus
GCGCACAATACCGCCATATTTGTAATGAAATGAGAATAGAAGCAGAATAAACAAGTTTCGTTAAAATCGGGCCACGGGTTACCGAGTTAGCTTCGTTTTGCGGGTCACTTTTATGAGAATTTCTAGATGAATTTAGGTACACTAGATCGCGCCACATATCGGTTTATCTATGTATTCGTTTTTCACCTGATGAATCACTTTAAAATATCTTCTATACAACAATATATGCACAACAGAAATTAAATGATGAGATGAAAATGTGTTATAATGGCGCATAGAAAGAACAATAAAATGGACCTACAATATTATTGACTATTTGCAAATAGTAAAAATCCTCGGTAGTATAGTGGTGAGTATCCCCGCCTGTCACGCGGAAGACCGGGGTTCGATTCCCCGCCGGGGAGTAAGTTAGATGTTTACCTGTACTTTGCCCCCCCAGTGACACAGCGGTATGTTTGCGGACTTACAACGCTAGAAACCGGGTTTCGATACCCGTGGTGGGCAGAGCCATATGGTCCTACACCACTTTTTTTTTTTTTCAACTAAACCAGTTATTGACTAACTTTCAGTACCGCATTAGTTGCCAAAAAGATTAGGGCTTAGATGCCTAACTTCAACAATCGGCTTGAGCCGAGTATTACCGGGTAGCCCAATACCCGGCTGGGGCCAAATATCTGGCCGGGTACCTGTGCATCCCTAGTAATAACCATTTACAAAAATACAGAAATTACATAGAAAAATAACCGTCCATAAAATATACTAGCCAAGAAACAAAGTAAACCTTTTAGATATATATATACAGTTGAATGAGAATAAGACTAAGAAACATGCTGAGACGTATAAATGTATATAACAATTAAAATCAATAGAAACATAAACAATTTACAACATTTAAGAGTTTACACGAAGTTTTGCTTTCCCTCACCTTGTCCTTGCCAGCAGATTTTCGAGTATGGTGGTGATTTCCTGACTGGTGCTATGGTGATTAGTAAGGTGTCATGAAATTATCTTAGAGCGTTTTTAATGTCAGTCAGCTTGGCACACTAGTGATGTACCTCCTTCTCAAGCCATGATGGAGGTTTAGCTCTTTGCTGCAGAAGGTTGAAACCTTGATTCATTCAGCAACCATCATTGACAGCAAAAGCCTTTAATTAGTGGCATAGCTAGAACTGGTAGGCTTAGCCAGACCACCATAGTAGTCTTTTTCAGAACAGTGGTGACATGTATTGAAATAGTCACTAATCCATAAGCACCAGCAGGCATTGTCCAAGGATGCTTTTTGCTTAGGCATGTAATGTTCTCATCAGAGTTGTGAGCACATATGGTGCTAATATTTGGTAACATCGCACCCAGCGACAGGGCATTTCAGGAGTAGGTCCCCTTGTTGTCAAGGCTGACTCCACTTTCACAGGAGTCAGCAAAAATGATGGAATCTGTGACTGGGCTACCTGGAGGGCCCCCTCTTCTGGAGTTTATCAGGCTGTGGCCATTGTTGGTGTCTTCTCCATCACTGGTACATTCAATGCAGATCTAAACTATACAGCAAGCTATTCCATGTCTGATATGTAGGCAAGCAATGTATCTTCATCCATGGGTTCAGCTATGATGAATGTCAGGCTGCCACCAGGAGTCCAAGGATCAGCCTCATAGTCAACTACTTCACTAAAAATGGAAATCCTGGGAAAGCTGGTCTTTATTGTACTGGTGGACCATTATGCAGCACAGAATACTTTAGAAACAATAGCAATGAAGAATAGAGAACCACTGGCTAATTCAAGAAAGATAGCAAGAACAGTCAAGAATTTGGCTTCAAACACATCTGAGATCACTGTTTAAGTGGAACCAACTTATCAGAAGCAACTCAGTGATTTGTTGCTTAAGTGTGCCAATATATTTTCACATAGCTTGGTACCAATCATGCATTGTGTATGCAGTTTATTTGTTGTAGTATTGTTGATGTCATCTTTCTCAAAGCCTCTAAGTTTTTCTTGTTATGTGAGTATTGTCACATCATAGCATCATGTAGTTTGTGGAAAGTTCTAGGCCTCATTTAGGCAATATATACCAGAAATATATATATATATATCAGAAAAAAAGACTTTTACTTCACTTGGTTCACTTAGTTAGTGAAAGTAAATGTGAAGTTAGCTGGTGTGTAAGTGATTAGCCTTAATGGGTGATTTCTGTAGTGTGTTTCACTGCTGTATTTTAACAACAGAGATAGGAAAATAATATATCTTGTCAACTGGGTTCTAAAGTAACTAAACCAGTCTGTGTGGACTTTTGATGAAAAAAAATGAGAGAGAATTATTTAAATCTCTGGATACAACTGTGGTAACCAACAAAATAAGTTAAGTGAAATTAAGTCAGAAAACATTAAGTTAGTGAAAGTGAAGTTAGACTGCATGATTGTTAATTTAGCCATAACTGGCAATGTTTAAAGTGAGTTTCACAGTTTAACAGAGATAAGGAGAATAATTTGTCTTGTCAAAGGGTGTTCTGTAGTAATTGAATCCGCCTGTGTGGACTTAATTGAAAAGAAGACAATTATTTAAAGCTCTGGATACAACTGTGATAACCCACAGGATAATGTTGAAGCCAAAAGCATGGCTGGCTGGAGGTTCATAGCTTCTGATGCAGGCTGACAGCTGGTACAGGTTCATCGATAAAGACTCGCTTACTGTGGTTTCAGAACAGCTTTTATTTAGGATTACTAGATGTTATCTCACTTACTGGTAGGCAACATGTGGTTGACAATCATTCAGCAAGAACTCCCAGTCACCAGTTCTACACAAGACCTCTTTGTTCACAGGATACAACAACTTGAGGTTACCGATGCATGCAACTCAAGAATAACCTTATCCAAGAATGGTTACATAACATGTACTAATAAACATAATTACTCTGGCCTTCTGTTACTAATTATTTACAATCACCTTGGCCTCATAAGCAGATTTACTAGGAACTATGAGTTAATAGTCTGTCATTAATTTCTGACAATTTGATCTGAGTGGTGATCATTCCCATAGATTTGATACTTTTTTTGGGTTCTCTTCACTGAAAGTGTAGTCTTGAGATAAACATCTTTGCTAGTTATGCACCATTGTCACCTAAGTAATTAATGTGGAATGTGTTTATATTCACAGTGGTTACTTATCTAATTTGTAAACTTGTTTTTATAGCTGCTATTTCCCAACTAAAGTATTTTAATATGAACATTGCAAAGAAGACTACATTAAAATATTTTCATTATGTAATATTATTTACTAACAGATAGTATTTTCGATTTATTTTTACTGCTATTAACTTTAACTTCTGCTCCCTATATGTAATTGTTTCAATATATTTCACAAACTCAGTAATATATAAGGTCGTTTTTCAAAAAACAAGTCACAGAACATAATCAAATAAACCCCTTTCAAGTAAATAAAAATCATGAAAGAAATAACATTTTATAGAATACAAGCACATTTACCAATATATACACAGGATTCTAACAAAATCAAATGCAAAATATATTAAATACACAATAACTAAAAGAAAATAGAACTTAAAATATAGTGAAATTATGCAAAATCAGAGCATTAAACAACAATAATACTAAAATTAAATCCAATAATATTGTTACGTATCTGCTTGTTTGTTTCCGGTACAAATTCTTTCCGAGGATCTTCAGCGATACAAGTCCTTTCTTGATTAAACCAGTTTATTCTTCCTCAATACAAACTTTTAATACACAGAAGTTCCACAATCAGTACATTTCTCGTCACTTTAAATTTAACAATTTTTATAATACACGCTATAAATCACAGCAATTCACAATCTCAATAACATTTCTCTCGACGAGTGCAAAACACACACTTTACGGCTCAGTAGCTCAAAACTAACAGAATCATAAATTACACGGAACTCAAAGTAACTACTGCTCTCTCTTCATTCCTGCTGGTTTTCTCTGCCAGGCTTTTATACTAACGAAGAGGACATCTCGGACTTCCCCGATCATTCAAGAAACATCACGCACACTACCAGTGCCAAATGCGCCAGCAACGTCACATGACTTCTGCTGTCGTAACAATATTTTGAGAAAACTTAAAATAGAATGCATAGTAGTAACTAGGTATGCACTAGTAGTAACATTTAGCGAATACTGGGTCTGGGCACCCGGTCACTAAAATTCAGCCGGGGCCGAGTGTTAACCAGGATCGGGTTCTTCTCTGCACCCCACAAAAAAAACAACAACAAATAAACAACATACACAAAAATTAGAAACAAAATTGAAGTTTATTACATTTAACCTCATAATCACCAACAGAATATTCAAGTTTTACTTTCAATGCTTAGCCTCAACTTCTCAAACCCTAACCCCTATTGTTCTCAAAACCCCACTTCTCAAGCCATGCCTTTTATTAATCCCTATTGTTCTCTGAATCCACAACTTTCAGCAGGCAGGCAGTTTTTGTTGCTCGGTAGGTTTGCTATAAAATGAGAGACTTGGCAAAATAAATTGTGAAGAAATTCTGAATTCTGCTAAAACTAAGTCCATGCTAAGAAATAAACAGACTAGGTACATATATTTGATACATATTGAAAACTCTTTTCTAGTATCACAAACACTATGTTGGATACTGGGCTGTCGCCTTTACTGGAGTTGTGAATTGATCAAGCTGGCTCTAATCCCTCAAGACTTGTTTCCAAACTGAAAGATCCACTCAAGATATGTTCCATACTGTATAAATGTCATGTTATGAAGTTGAATTGGTAATATCAGATTTACCCAGAACAACTAAGAGGTACTCAAGTGTGTGATCATTCTCATTCAAACATATATGAGGCCATAACCTTGAAACACTACTTGACCGACCATTAAAAGACACTGTTGTTGGCATTTTTTGTACAGTATTCAGCATTACAGCAATTTTCTCCATGGGAGAACAGGTGTGACCTCAATAGATTGACAAAGGAACAAAAGTAACGAGAAAGGAATCAATAACTGTCTTGACCATGTTAGATGAAAATTGCTCATGTCTACAATATATAAAACATTTTGCACTAAAATCATAAGGTAGAAATTACATGGTATGCCTTCATACTACCTTTTTTTACAAACCAACATTAACTTTAACATAAATTAAAAATGCACATTAGCCAATGAGTGTTATAATCTCTTCTCATTCCTGCAAACATTTACATGTAAAAAAGACAACACAACCATTTAACAAATAAATACAATACAAAATATCCTTTAACAAAGGTTAAAACTACATCTGACACCCTTTAGGAATGATAACACAGAATTTAAATTCACATTACATATTTAATTGTATGACAGAGTATCTTTTAACATAGAGGAATACTAAATAAAATAATGAAAATCAATACAATATAATCTCACTGAATTCAAATCATAAAACATACTCTTTAACCAATATTAATCTCAGAGTCACATAAGATAAAATAAACACCCTTTATAGTTCATAATAAAAAATAATCACAACAAAGTAAACCTTTGATATAATGTAATGGACAAAATCAGAGAGACAGTTACTTTACAAATAATATTTATTTAAAAATAGCAGGAATGCTACATTTATTAACACAAAAAAAAATGCAGTCCTCAAACACTTAACAATAAACATCTATACTTGTAGTATACTTAAAGATCTTAAGAACCAGTACTTAACAAACCTTAGAGATCTTAGTTACATATAGAAGAACTGTACTCACTCTGTTGGATATACAAGACTGTTTAGTATAAGTGTTATTATTTAGTTTATTTTGTGACTTAAAATTTAATGATTGTTTAATTTTCAGGACAAGAGAGTTGAAGTTTGATTGTTTTAAAAGGGTTGGTTATGACAAGCATAATTTACTCTTTGGGGGAAATGAATTTACATGAAAATACCATAGTATCATATTCTAAAACAATAATATAAAAATTGGTAATAATATGCAAGAAACTTATGAAATATGCTAATACTTCAAAAAAAAGCAACAAACTAGGATACTAACAACATTTTCCACTACCCTGATTTATCACAATGTTCCAATATTTTTCATATAAATGAGACATAAAAATGTGTAATACACTTTATCACTAGGACATAAATGATGCCTTACTTAAATGAATCTAATATGTATTTAAAAGTTTGCTTGTTTTTTTTAACGTATTTATAAATTAATCTTAATTGGTAGCTGCTGTAGTACCTGCCTCTTTGGTTTTGTACTTTGGAATAAGACTACTACAACAATTGTTATGTTGTGAATACCTTTTCTAAGCTGACATAACATGATAACCATTAACTATACTTTTCACAAGACGTTAGTATTAGGCCTATTATACAGGTTGATCCAAAATTATCTTTCTTATTTTAAATTTTTAATAATTAAATAACTAAGGAAATACAAAGTGGCTCTCACCCCATCTGACTGATATTAGATTTCAGTCCATGTTTGCTGCAACATGCCCACAGTTACAGTGGTGATGGCATCTGTTATTCTAATCTTTAGCTTTGTGATGTCTGCGATACACGATATCCTTAACATACCCTCAAAGAAAGAAGTCCAGTGAAGTGATGCCTGGTGAACATGGAGGCCACCCAGACCAATCTATCACCCCAGAAATGTCTGATCTAGGAAACATCTGACCAGCAAACTCCAGATAGGTGGAGCACCATCCTGTTTAAAATTATCCATGGTTGCACTTTCTCCAGTTGTGTGACCACAAATTGTTCCTGCATGTCAAGGTATACACTCCTGATAACAGTGCTCTCAGGAAAAAAGGAAAGGATCAATAATCCTGTCCCCACACATTCACCTTTGGGATATCACACACAACTTAAATGGTGTCATGGGGTTTTCCAAGCCCCAAATGTAAACATGAAGATGATTTACTTTACCTGAGGTATGAAATGTAGTTTCATCACTAAACAGTACATGAGTGAGAAATATGTTGTCTTCATCTGTGTTGTCAAGGAGGATTACTGCAAATGTATTGCACTTTGGGCTGTCACCTAGTTGCAGTGCCTGTACCAACTGAAGTTTGTAGTCATGCAGATGAATGACAAGGAGCTGGAATGTTTTTGGCATGTTAAGTTCTTATGAAGCATGGCAAAGTGATTTACATGGGCTATGCTGAAACAATTTGCATACTTGTTCATCACTGACAGAGGGCCTTTCAGCTCCTGGTCACTGTAACACATCCACTTCTGGGGATTAGGTTTCGATGGTGGTTCTTTTCTGTACTGGCATATGTAATTACACTGTACCACAGTCACCGACTTGGTCTCTGCAAGCCAAATGATGCACTTAGCCTTTTTTTTTTTGCACGGTTGCCATTTTATGTGCTATAATGCTACTAACTAGATGAAAAAAACACAAAAAATATGACAATGGAAACTGAATTGCCACAAGATGTTGAAAACTACATGATTGTATTTCCTTAGTTATTTAATAGGACAGATAATTTTGGACCAAATTGTATTTTCAGCATTATAACCTTTATCCAGCCATTTAAAGTTTTTCAAGAAGAAGAGTGTATAATAGTATCTTAATCATGCTGTGTCAACCATATCCATTGCCCATGGTGCATTTTGCCTAATACATAGCTTATGAAGCTGGCTAGGGTAAAACAAACACAGCGGTAGTCAGAACACTATTTATATAGGCCATATGTTACAACAATTTTTATGGTGTGATAGCCTTTTATAAGCTGTAGAAGCACAATTATAATCACTTATATATGTCATAAGACACTAGTATTAGGCCTATTATATTTTTAAC
>NW_013669310.1:8664-10347 GCF_000517525.1 Limulus polyphemus
GTAGGACCATATGGCTCATTGTGTAAAACAACAGATTTTCTTCAAACACATTACAAATAACACTATCCAATGAAGTAACTTGAGATACAGCAGATTTTAAAGGATGGAATCGTACAACCTTTAGAGAGTGATTAATTGCCTCTAGTATTGATTGTCAGGAAGAAGAAAAGTATGCCAAGATTCTGTATCGATTTTAGAACATGGGTAAACATGGTAACTCACACTGTAGCCTTCCCTCTGCCATAAACAGATGAATGTCTGGACACATTGGAAGTTTCCCATTGGCTTAGCACTCTAGATCTGGCATATAGATACTGGTAAATCAAATTAGATGATGAGAGCAGACCTAAGACTGCTTTTAGCATGTGAGATGACTTGAATGAGTATTTTGTCATGCAATTCAACCTGTTTAACATACCTGCCTCTTTTGAGAGGCTAAGTGAACTTACAATGATGGCACTACAAGAGAAATGCCTGGTCTCTATCAACAATGATTTTATGTTTGATTGAATGTTCAAGTCTGAGATTAATATTTCAACAGACAGAAAAGCATTAGAAACTGCAGATGTAATATTTGTGATGAAAAGTAATTTTTGACTGCAGGTCATTATTTTACCAAATTATTCTTAATTTGCTTATTACAGATTTCAAATCAGATGTGTGGGAAAATAGTATTTGAGACACATCTTTTGTATTTTACAAGTCTACTGTTCAGGAGACCTTTCATTCAACACCAAAACTTTATATTGAGGCTGGATAGTGAGAAACAAAGGTTTATCTAAATTCTGTCTATACAAGCAATACAAAAATTTTCAAGATAATATGGTTTTTAAAGCTGAAAGATGGCAAAGCATTGGAAATCAATCCAGCTATTTTATTTTTCATGGTTTAAGGTACAATGTTTTTCATGTGTGTTTAGATAATTCATAAATCGTTTCAAATGTATCCAAAATCTCTAGAGTTTATATGTTCACTTAATTGTGAGCAGTAATTGTCCCAACTAACTTGTTTTATTTTGTTTAAGAATTAATATGTGTTTTGATATACCAATCTCTTGTATACATATATTGTCTTCCAAGTTGTTGTAGTTCTTTAATCATATTTATAATTTGTGTATATGGTTGCCACTTATTTTTAGTTGAATATTGTTTTTGTTTTGGTATAAACCTTTCTGCAGCTTTTATAAGGCACTCAGTAACTGCTTGACAATAATCATCAATATCTAAATACTTTGAATATTTTTTTCAATTTGCTTTTTTATAATTAAATTTTGGTTCTCTTATTGGTTTATTATAATGGGGTTCGAGATCAAAGACAGATATTATGGGCCAGGCTTTCTCAACTGACCATTTTTCAACTGGAAAATGTTGAAAAAATATCTTCTCCTATAAGTATGATTTGTACAGTTCTTGAAAATATAACTACTGAAAAACCTTGTGCCAAAAATCTAGCACTCGGGCTACATTCTGTCATATTTTTCTACCTTGATGAAGATGAATACTGTTTTTCACATGTGTTCTCCTTTACCAGATTATATTGTACGTAGAATAAAATTAAAAAGGCAAAAAGCAAACAAATTCTAAGAAGGTTTTTTTCCCTTTTGTGATAATATTTCAGCTTCTGACTTTGTTTACCATCCTTTCTGAAAATAAAAATATGAAACTCATCACCGAAATGCATACC
>NW_013669310.1:11077-22258 GCF_000517525.1 Limulus polyphemus
TCAATCGGTCCTCCATGACCAATGGAACTCTCATCAGGATCATTTCTATGCTCCTATAACCCTTCCTTCCTACATTGTGGACAATCTCCAATGGTAGTTGGACAAGGCTCATCAGTGGGTGTCCCATTTCCTCTTCTGCAGCCAGATTTACATCTGTTTATGGATACCTTCAGCGCTGGGGTGCGTGGATCGATCATCAGGAGGCTTCAAGTTGTTGGTTTGTCAGTGAATGTTCTCTTCATATCAACGTCCTCGAATTCCTTGCTATTCGTCGGGCTTTGGCTCACTTTCTTCCCATCTCCAGAGATCGTCTGGTTATTATCCATTCCGACAATTCGACAGTGGTGGCTCATATCAATCACCAACGTGGCACCCTGTCGAGATCCTTGTGTTTTTCTCACGCCCTTTTTTTTCGCATGTTGCCTTTCTAACATGCAAAGTAATTTTCATTTTAAGATTAAAAATATTTTTATTCATCAGAAACTTTTCAAATTTCACATGCAAAATCTTTATAATGTCCAGGTACTTATCAAACGTTTCTTTAAAAAAAAAACTATATGTGTAATGAATCTCTGTATGGGTTCCGTCGATTTCACCAATCTCCGAGCCACGATAAAAAAAGGAAATAAATATAAATTATGCCTATTTCATTCTAAAATGAACACAAAGTATAACATGAAAACATAAATATTTAGTCTAAATAGCTTAACTCTCATAACATTATACATTTTTATTATATTGACCTTTCAGCTGTGCTTGGCTAACAACACAGAAGTTACAATGATGTGGCACACGTGCACTTACCATATACAATAACACACAGAGACATTTCAAAAGTAAATAGACACCATGATTTTTTTCAATAGTCATTTATCTCGCATTATCAACTTTAGAAAAATTTTTACAAATGTGCATCAATACTTGGACGATTTGCCACTAGCATTTTTCAGTGCTTTGACTCGTTCTGGCATGGAATCGATGAGTTCTGCAATTTTCTCCTGTAGGATCTTGACCCAGGCTGCAAAATATCATGTAGCTCTCCACGGGACACTGGTTTTCTGGAACTTCTTCTCACTGTTCGAGCAGGTATTGCCCAGACATTCTCGATGGGGTTCATATCAGGTGACTGACTTGGCCATGGGAGACGTTGGATGCCTTTCTTAATTAAATGACTATTGAATAAACATCATGGTGTCCATTTACTTTTGAGATATCTCTGTAAAACTGACCTTTGGTATGTACAAAGTAACTTGTCTTGATTGTGTTTTAGTAGACTAGTATTTTAAAATAAATTATTAAACTTATTTTTCTTAAAACATAGAACAGTAAATAAAGAAGTGAAGCAAGCAATTATCTTTTCTAGTTACGACCTATGTACTTGGTTGCTGTTTGACGTAGGTTGCTAAGCGTTTAAAAATTTTGAGTGTGGAGGGTATGAAACAATTTTTTTTAGGTTTTATGTACACATCTGCATAACTAAAAAATAATAAATTACTACATTAATGCCAAAGAATTCCACTATTCCAAGAATTCCAAGCCCGTTAAAATGGCTGAGAAAGCCACAAGGGAGATATTCTGAGCTTCCAATTGGTTATTCATGTCATATGTATTGGAGTGTATATAAGGAGTATTTCCAAAAATTGAAAGAGGTGGGTGGGTGGGGTGCCAGTGTTTGATTTATTACATGAGCAATATCTTAGCAACTAGAAAAGATAAGACATTCTTATTTTATATTCTAGCTTATCAGTATCGTTAATCTTTGTTTCTAATTCGTACGAAACTATAGACTTAATATTTTGACTTCACAAACATCTAATATGAACCATTGCTGCATTCAAAATACCATGTAACACACAAAAATCGATGTTTCTTTTTAATATTTACTTTTAAAATAAGAAAGTGAGTAATGAATAGTACTAAAAGTTGAATTATAATTTACAGTTTGATACCAAACTTACTGACATAAATTCATGACACAGTAGTTTGATAAAATTTTGAATGTGAGTCAACAAACAAGATGACATGGCCTTTCACCCATGACTCAAAAAGGTGCTTTTAACCTTGTAATGGATTGTCTTTCCCAACATGACCAGGTTTACCTAACAGAGTGGTCCCTTCATCCCTTTGTTTTTCAGTGGCTTTGCAGTGGGGTAATCCTTACATTGATGCATTTACAACTGCCCTCAATCACCAGTTACTTTTGTTTTAGTTCCTGGTTCCCCATCCTGTGGCTTTGGCTATAGATGCCTTCAGCTAGGATTGGTTAAACAAGTTCCTTTATGTTTATACTTCTTTCAAATTACTTCATTGGGTAGTCTCCCTTATCAATACTACCCTGTGAAAAGTCCTTCTGATTGCTCCTTACTGTCCTGCTCAACTGTGGTTCCTTCGTTATTCCAGCTACAGTTATTCCCTCCTGTCTCTCTTCATTTATTTCTCGAACTTCTTCATCAACCCCAGTTGCTGGTTCTGCATACTGCACTTCACATCCTCCATCTTCACACCTGGCTTTTGTCCAGTCCCTGGTGAGTTCTGGTTTCTCAGGTCGGGTGGCATCTCATTTAAATCATTCCATTCATCCATGACTGTGTATTAGTGGAAATGGAATGTTTTTTTGCACCTGGGCCCTGGCTTGGAGTATCCCAGCTTCTCATCCTACAGTTGCTGGTATCTCCAAGTTTCTTACGTGGCTTTTTGAGAAGGGGTCTTCTGTCTCCTCAATATTGGGTTATCAGGCAGCCCTATCCCATACTTTCCATTTCTCCTGTTACTGCAGGGTCCTTCTTTTCCCTGTCCTTGCCATTTTCATCTGTTCTTTCTGGATCCATCCGGTACTTCCACATTGGGACATTAACATGGCACTTCATTCCCTCACTTTACCTCTGTTTGAGCCCGTTGCCTCATGCTCTTTGCTTCACATATCCCTTTAGGCATATTTCTTTCTTCTCTTAGCCTGCAGGCATTGTCAGTCAGATCTGTTTGCTAATGATGTCACTCGTACACTGTACCACCAAACCTATCGGCTCCTTTATCTGGATTGTTCCTTCCTTCCCAAGATCTCAGCGGCTCATGAGAGTAACCTTGTTTTTTGCCCATTTTCCTTCCCTCTATTTCTTATCTCTTCCCCGTCCTGATCCAGATAGACTTCTATGCCTGGTGCATACTCTTTGTTGTTATATTGCCTGTATGACTTTCTTCTGGGGTTCCTGTTCCCATCTCTTTATCCTCTAGCAACCCTCTTCCTCTTGGGATCTTTCTCCCTTTACCCTTACCAATTGGGTTTGTTGTTTAATCCAGTTGACTTATTCCTCCTTGTCCCCTTCCCAATGTGCTTTGTTCCATCAACTTCTCATCAACTCCAACACCACACCTTTTCCCTTTCTTCTCATCTTCATTAGCCTTTGGAGATGATTCTGCAGTCGAGCATGTGGACCACCCCTGAGACATCTCCAATTACTTACATCATGTCACGGTTTCTGCTTCCTCGGGTATTGCTACCACTTGTGGCTATACTTGTGACTTTCGTGCAGCTATGACACTAGGTAAGTCTTTATTAATGGTTTCTTTCAAAGGCCCTCACTTCGAATTTCATCTCTTGTGGCATTCTTTCCATGGCTCTGCACGCTCAACTTCGAGATGGGATGCTTCACAAGATATTTGCTTCATAAATAGGCCCTTCCCGGACCATACCACCCATGGACAGCATAGGTAAAGCAGAAGGGGATAGATGCCCATCCCTGCCATGTCTCAATTTAATAAATCAGTATGGTCTGCTTTTCAAAATAGGGTTTCGTGATCACCAATTGCACTATCTTAAGTGTAGCCATTCCTCCAGACTCTCCAATGCACTCCCCCTTTTATTCCAGTGGAGTATGGAAGTCTTTACCACTTGACAGTTCCAAGCTGCTGGGGTGGTTGACCATGGAGGCATGCTGCTGGATGGGTTCCACATAGATGGCTATAACCTTTTAGTTCAGAGTAAAGCAGTGGTGTTCTGCTGGTATAGAAGGCGTTAAATATTCCAGATTGAGTGACACATACCACGGAGTGAGATGTCTAAATGCAGTTCACCACTTCAATTGGGTGCCCTCATTCTAACCTTGTGCAGATGTCGGTACCCTGCGGGCTGGTTTTGGATACTGAGTGAACCAATCAACTTAAGTCCTCACACAGGTGTAGGGTTGTCCATCTTCCTCCCTGATTCTTCCTTCTGTGTAGTGGATCACGGGATGTTTTGTTTCAGTCCTGGGCACTCTCTCTTGCGATGGGGATGTTATTGACTTTTGGATGTTTTAGACCAGTCTCACAGTGGCAGGAGTTGATTGCATGTGATGGACTTCCCTCGGATGACACATTCATGGATCCCTGGCTTAATGCTAATCCCGTGTCATGCCCTGGAGTCAGTGTTTTCCTCACATCAATGATTTTGGGGTTTGAGGTGAAGTCGGTATGATCCTCAGTCTATCCTCACGTGGATGTCGGTACCCAGCGAGGAGTTTTTGAATGTAGTTGATTTACCAAGTATGGTCTGCTGCACCCTAGCCATTCTATACCATGGGACGCATCCTCCATTATCCACTTTACTTCTGTCGGATTGAGTTTCTATATTAATCATGTTGGGATTGGTTTCCTGACTTATCCTCGCCCACTTGTATGTGCTCTCTTCCTTTTTCACCATATTTGTTCCTAGCTGATCATAACAAGAATGTATCAGGGTTCAGAAGTGGTGTGGCACCCCTTCTTAGATCATCTGATCTGTTTCGGATGCTTTGGGGGGGGGTCCCTCCTTCTTTCCAATGTGGGATTCTAGCTAATCTTGTGAGTAGATGGAAGTACCATATTGGAAGTTATAATTTTTCCTATACTGAAAATGTATTTCCAATAGGTACTTCTATCTGTTCACACTTCCCACCCTGCTCCTCACAATTTTCCGGTGGTTACATCATCTGCCAAACTTTGAAGTGATGGTTCAGTAGTGGTGCAGAGAGAGTGTCACATGCATCACGTGATAGCAGTGCTTTCCTATTGAAGGGTATACCCACAGATGCAATTAAGATTTAAATCTTTAAATCTGCTTGTCGCCTACTTTCTTTCTTTAAATTTAAGGACCAGATTCCAATTTTAGTCATCATTAATAGTTCATAAATTTATTTGTTCTTGCTATGAAGCAAGGCAATATTGGGTCTACAAAAAGAAAAATGTTAACCCAAATAAAATAATATGTCAACTTTATATCATCTACTAAGTCAAGTATATTTGAACATGACCAAGGAGAATGTGATGTTGTCATTCATTATAATTTAAGATCCTTGCAAGGGTTAGTGGTGAAGGGTACCTTTGTATAAGTTTTTTGATTCAGAAGCTAAAGCCTGATATCAATGTAGTTAGTTGTGAAACAAAAAGTTAAAGATGAATTATCTAAGTTTAAACTTGCTTGACACAAAAATAGTTTTTATTTACTTCAAACATGGTTAAGAACAGAAAATAATAACACACATAAAACAAACAGTATCCTACAACAATTATAATTTAACTTTCTTTTAATTTAGCTTCCTAAGTTAGGAATAAGTGCCATAAAATAATTTCTGTAGCGGTTTGATCTGAACTTGACGATTGCGACTGTCTTCTATCGACGAAATGACAAAAATATTGACTGATAACAAAATATCAAGTATTACATGTTATTCAGTAAATTAAAAATATTGAATTTTCTGTATCATAATTTTGATTGTATTGCTTAAGAAGTTTTTTAACTCTGCCATTTTTATAATTCAGTTCTTGCTACACATAATGGGAATGAAAAATGCCACATCAAACTTTGCATATTTGTGGTGCACTATTCACAAAAATGACAGGTAATAATGACTGATTTTATATTATAGGCTTGTCTTGGCATTTACTTTGAAAATCTTGTTTTATAATTTGGACAATTTTATCTGATAAATTATTTTTTCATGAAATCAATCTTTGTAACTTAAAGATGGGTACTGGAATGGAATGTTTAGAAGTAGCTGTAATGAAGATTGTCTAGTTATTAACAATATTAATGATACATATAAATTACAGAATTCTAGCATAATCCTAATGCGTGTTTTCAAATATAATGTGTAATAATCAAGCAGTATACTTTTTGTGTACATATGTTTTTGAGACTTAAAAATATGGGAGATGCGGTTTCTGGGTGTGAGATTACTTTTTATGATATGCACTGAACTTTTAAAACTTTATCAGATGGAAGATGGACTCATTTACTACAATCAATTCAGGTTGATGCATCAAAAAAACTTTACTCATGTGAAGAAGTACCCATTTTGAATCTCAATCCTGGTGAGGTAATACTGGACATGTTACATTTAATGCTGAGAGTAACAGGTGGTTTTTCGTATTAGTATAATATATAATATTGAACACAAGGGACTGTACAACTTCCTCAGCATTACTTTGAAGGTTTCTAAACCTTCATCCTATAAATTCTTTATTTCATACATGTATTAATTTATTGTGTTATTAACCCATGTATTCTCATCTACAGTTATTTGTAATGTATTCCAAATCTTTACAAAGCAGCCTTTAGGTTTTTGAAGGTATGTCTTCTAATACTGCTGTTGATGGTAAATATCTCAACAACTTCATTATGATTGCCTACCATAATGTTTAGATCTATTATTCTTTATTTAATTGACTAAACTTAGAAGGTAATGTATGTTTATTATTATATTTTTTTTTACAATACATATGTCAGTTGGAATTGATTTCATGTACCGTTTCTTTTGACATCTGGTAACTTCAATGATGCTAATTCTTAATGTAGACCTGCTGCTTGAAAATGTCAACACTGAAATACAGGACAGAGATGAGAAAGTAGGTGTGAAACTAGGAAGAAAGTGTGTAATGTACATAGAGTAATTACTGGAGGCATTTAAGGATATAGGTCTCACATTTCAAATGTGAAAAAGTCACAAACCTTGCAGTTTGAGTGGACATATTTCACTGGTGAAGAAAAGATCATCATGCTCAAAGATCTTCCAGCTAAAATAGGGCACCTAATGCACAGAGATACTCAAGAAGGTGTAAACAGTCTTTGGAAGGCTTGTGTAAGCTCCATGGTATTTTATTAATATCGTTTAGTTATTTTAATATTAGTAAACAAATTTAAATTTCCTGTTTAGACTTAAAGCTATAATGATACTAGGAATTTTCCTCATTATAAAACATGTTTTAAACCATTATTATAGCAAATTTATACTCTCCTTTTTGGTGAAACGGTTAGCATAAAAGATCACAAATAATAAATCCATTTCATGCCTATTGCCCTTGTTGCTTCATTAAGTACAAAACATTTCCTAAAAATTAACATACTTAAATAATTAAAGAAAAGGTTCTAAATTATTTCTTTTGGGTTTGTTCCAGTGATTTTTTCACTTTACAAAATATTAATAAAAGAATCACTGGAGATGAGGATGCTGCAAAAATAAATGATGAAGCACAAAACTGGGTGAAGAAATTTCTCTCCTTAACAGGCAGAAGAAAGAAATATGAAAAGGCCAGAGTTACACCATGCACCCATAGCTTGATTTGTCATGTACCAGAAATGATAACAAAACATGGTTCACTGGCTCAGTTTGAGGGTCAAGGTTAATGTTGGTGTAGTTATACAAGCTTTATTTATTACTCTTATTTATGTAATAAGAGGTAAATTATTAATGAATCTAAATTGAAACAGAAATAAAAAAAGTTATTTTGAATGTAATACATATTTAATGTTCTTGCAAAGAAAGTAACTAAAGGATACTTTTTATTTTATCTCTATAGCAGTTTAAAAAATAAATGATGTGTTGAAAGTGGCACATCACCAACACAGCAATAAATGGGAAGCTTCAGCAAATGCTCTAAGAGTGATGAAGAAATTGGAAAAGCTTGAGTGTTATTCCAGGAGGAAACAAAAATATTTAAAGTTGAATAAAGGTTATTGAGAAAAAAAATTATTGAAGAAAGAAAAAATATCAAAGTTATTTAAGCATGATAATTGAGGCAAACTTCTTTATTATTATTGAAAACTTGTAAATAATACTCATAATAATTAGGAAAGTACAGTATAAAATATTGGCTGCCCAAGGTGAGTAAAATGTTACTTTTCAGAACCATGATTATATCTGCCTCATATATTTTGTAGTTATATGTACACACAACAATGAAAAAAAAAGGAAAATAATGGATAATGCATTTTTAAAATTTAAGTCTTTAAAAGTATAAACATTCTTTAATGTTTAGCTGCATTTGCATTGTAACATTGTACATTCAATTTTATCACCCCTGCAAGTGAAGCGAGTAGGGGTAGTGACAAAATTGTATATTGATCCAGGGTAAAACTAGCTATCCCTCTGTCCCATAACTCCTCCTAGGCTACTGGAGTGAAAATAAACAGTCGATTATTTAATTTGGAAATATTTTTCTTTAATTTATCTGCAAAACAATTTATAAACTAATTACTAAAATAAAGTAGTTACACATGTATAATCAAATTACACAGTCATTAATGTATTTGAAATATAACAACATAATAATATACTTCAAATAGACATAACTGTCTGTCTTGTTGTCTCATTTCTAAAACAACTTCAAACAAACTCAACTTATTCTGAAATAACACAGTTAAACTCTTCAAAACACAACAAAAAGGATAGATGCAATATTTCACAACAACATCCAGCATTAAGCACTTGTTTTTATCTTGTGTAAACTTTTTACTCAAGAAATCTGAATCCATACCTCTTGTGAACAGTTACCATGGCCCAGTTACAAAGCATACTCTTAGTAAAATATCAGAACCTTTTCAGACAAACAACCTTTTTGTCACCTGTCTTGATAATATGGATAATGAATATTTTATTTCAACTAGTTTTTTAACCCCAAAACTATTGAAAATATTGAAATGGAGAAAGAACAAGATAATGTTTTGAATTTCTTTGCACTAATTGAAAATCTATTTCTGATAGGTACTTACCTCCTCTCAAATAAACAGCTATTACTGTTCAGTGCTGTCCTCTATATGCAAAAATTTTTTTCGCATGCTACAAGTCTTGAGCTCCCACGTACCTTACCACCAAATGATTCAACAAGTAAATCATCATGTGATAACCCTCCACCAATAGAAGTGCGACACACTCTCCTAACGAATTATCACTTGAAGTTTTGGCAGGAAATAGAAGCACCAGTTTTCAGTGGGGAGGAGGTGAGTACCTATCAGAAATATATAACTTCTGATATGGTACACTACCTCCAATCAAATGAATAGGGACGGATTTGAGAGGAAAACAAAGAAGCATTCCTCAAAAGCATCTGAAGAACACTCTAAAAGAATAGATCCTTGCATTAGAGAATCATACATGGGAGACTGCACTACTTCTGTATCAGGTATATTCTTCGGGCCAGTATGGAAAGAGATGTCATAGACATGGGTTGAAAATGGGAGGAGCACATCCAAATGGGAAAGAACAATGGTTGGATAGGATCTGAACCACAATATATCAGAATCTCAATCCTATAGAGTACACTAATGTGGTTGAGAGTAAAAGGTTGTCCCCCTAGAAGTAGAGTGGCTAGGGTGCAACAGACCATACACAGCCAGCCAACTGCATCCAAAACCCAGCCGCCAGGAACCGACATCCATGTGGGGGGAAAGACAACTATAATACAAAACCCAGGCACCAGGAACCTACATCCATATGAGGATAGGAAAGAGGATCATACTGCCGGAAAGTCAACTACAATCCAAAAATCTAGCCATCTGGTGGGGGTAGGAAAGAGGATCATACCATCTTCACCCCAAGTTCAGCAGAACAGAAGGAATCTTGTACACCCCAAACGGATACATGATAGCAATGTGGTAAGTTGTTTGACCAATCTAGGAACTTGACATCCGAACGATCAGCATAATAAAGATGTCTCTAATGGAAACTAACCCATTCAAAAACCATCCAACAGGAACTGCCCCCAGAGCAATAACATCCTCAGTATATGAAAATCGGCAAGGGATAGCATAAGAGGAAGAACTGTATTAGTCTGCAAGTTCGCCCACCATGACCCACAACATGAGTGGAGGGAACAAGAGTGTAATTTTTAATTGATGGAGGAACAGATATACCTATAATACATGTGTGAGGACTTATGCTGATTGGTTCTGAATCCAAAACCCAGCCACTGGAAACTGACATCCATGTGGGGGCAGAATGATGGATCCCAATTGAGGAGGTAAACTGCAATTATGATGGCTAACTTGAAAGCTACAACATCCCCTCAGATAAACCCAAAAAGATGGAGCGTCAGATTGGAGGACATCTCATCATTTACACCAGCAGAGCATCACCACCTTACTCTCAACTGAATAACTTTATTTGTATTATATATCATTATCACATTCAGGAGGATGCCTCCATGGTCCACCACCCCAATGGCTTGGAACTGGAAAGTGGTAAGGACTCCTATACTCCACTGGAAGAAAAATGGGGAGAAAATGCAGTGGAGAGCCTGGAGGAATGCCAACACTAGAGACAGTGCAATGGGTGACCACGAAAAACCCTATATTGAAAAGCAAACCATATCTGATTTATTCAATTGAAGGCATGGCAAGAATGGGCAGCTATCCCCTTCCGCTTTATCTATGAAGTCCATGGGTAGGTACGGTCCAGAATGGACATATTAACCCTTTCCAGACTGGTCTTGGGTGAAAGGCCATGTTATCTCGTTTGTTGACTCGCATTCAAAATATTATTGAACTACTATTTCATGAATTTGCATCAATAAGTTTGGTATCAAACTAGATTATAATTCAAATTTTAGTATTATACCTTAATAATTTCTTAATTTAACAGTAAATACTAAAAAAAACAGTTAAACATTGATTTTTATGTGTCACGTGGTATGTTCAATGCAACACTGGTTTGAATTAAATGTTTGTGATGTCAAAATACTAAGTCTAGTTTCGTACGATTAGAAACTCAAATTACCGATATTGACAAGCTAGAATATAAAATAAGAGCCTCTTATCTTTTAAATTTACTGAGATATTGCTCATGTAATAAATTAAACACAGTGCCACCCCACCCACCTCTTTCCATTTTTGGAAAGCACCCTTATATACACTTACTTTTATATATGATATGAATAACCAAATGAAAGCTC
>NW_013669310.1:22987-93111 GCF_000517525.1 Limulus polyphemus
TTATCTTTTCAATTTGCTAAGATATTGCTCAAGTAATAAATCAAACACAGTGGCACTCTGCCCACCTCTTTTCATTTTTGGAAACTTTTGTATACACTTACTTCGATATATATACGTCGGGGAATAACCAACTGGAAGCTCAGTATTCCCCCTAGTGGCTTTCTCGGCCATTTTAATGGGCTTGGTGCCATTACTTTCTTTTGAACCAATATTTCAACGAGGTAGGATGTGTCTAGTCTGCTCAAAATTTCATATTTCTCTTAGACTAAAATACATCTTAATTATTAAGCTTGATAAATTATAGTGGAATTCTATGGTATTAATATAGTAATTTATAATTTTTTAGTTATTCAAATGTATATATATAAAACCTGAAAAAATAATTTGTTTCATATCCTCCACGTGCAAATTTTTAAAAGCTTAGCAACCTATGTCAAGCAGCAACCAAGTACAAAGGTCATAACTAGAATAGATAATTGTTTGCTTTACTTCTTTAGTTACTGTTCTATGTTTAAAGAAAAATAAGTTTAAGAAATTATTTAAAAATAGCAATAATCTATATAAATATATAATGTATAATAATTGAAATGTAACTGTATTTTACAAAATACTAGTCTACTAAAACACAGCCAAGACAGGTCACTTTGTAAAGACTAAAGGTCAGTTTTATATTATTGGATACAGTAACATGAGTGCACATGAGCTGTGTCATTGTAACTTCTGTACTGTTAGCCAGGCATGGCTGAAAGGTCAATGTAATAAAAATAATAAATATATATAAATGTATAATGTTATGAGATTTAAGCTATTTTGCCTAAACATTTATGTTTTTGTGTTGTAATTTGTAGTAGAACAAGTTTTCTAGAACAAAAAAGGCATAACTTATATTTATTTCCTAATTTTTTTTAACGTGGTTATGAGATTGGTCAAATCAACCAAACTCATACAGAGATTCATTACTGAAAATAACAGATAAAATATAGTTTTTTCTTAAGAAGTGTTTCATAACTATCTGGACATTATAAAGATTTTGCATCTGAAATTTTCTGTTACACAAAAGTATTTTTAACCTTAAAATGAAGATTACTTAGCATTTTGGATAGGCAATATGTGAAAAGAAAAAAGGCGTGAGAAAAACAGTGCTTTACAAATCTTAAGACTTAATCAAAAAATTTGATATTTTGCATTTAAAAACATTGTAAGGTTTACTGATAATCTGCCCAATTTCGTTAACATACGCTTGTTAATTTAAAAGTTATAGCATGAAAACTGTAACAAGCACAAAATGGTTATGAGGTCACTCCCAGGGACCAAGCCCATGTTGAAAGAATTAATTAAACAAATATTTCATGAAGAAAAACCTACAAGTGATCTTGTGGAACACCCCATCTCAAAAGTGAGCATTTTATGGCACCACTCACCACAGAGAGGGATGCATACATGTAGTTCACATGCCCCATTGAAGAATTTCCTCCAAGATACAATGGAGATGAAACACCAGGGAAAAGGTAAAGTGCCTGATCTCATGAGAAGACATCTGGAAAAAATTATGGGAAGAATAAGACAAAGAAGATAAAGCCAAATGAATTAAAAGCCAAACCCAACTGGTCAGGGTGGAAGGCAAAAGGTCACATACAGAGGATATCTGCCAAGGAATGAATAAGCAGGAACAGGCACAATGGAGGGAAGCCATGCAGGCAATATAACAACGAAGAGCACATACGGGACATAGTAGCCTATCCGGATACGACTGAGGATACAGATGGGAAATGGAAGGAAGGGAAGTCACTTTCATGAGCCATCAAAGTTTTGCGAAGGAAAGATCAATCTGGATAAAGGAGAATATATAGGGAATGATATGGAGTATGAGAAAAAGTCAATGGCAAATAAATTCGACCTATGATATCCAAAGGCCAAAAGGAGAAGGAAATAAGGGATAAGTGAAAAATCGAGCACGAGGACAGAGGTTGAAATAGAGGCAAAGTAAGGCAGTGAAGAACCACATAGACATCACAATTCGGAAGGACTGCACACTGAAGTGGATGATGAATCTGGAAGGAATGCAACAATAGTGAAAGGGTAGGAGAGATAAAACTTTATGGTACCTGGAAAACGAAAAGTGTGGGATAAGGAAGCCCAATAACCCACAATTGGGAAGACAGGAAATCCCAGATCAAACATCAAAGTGAGGATATCTGTAAGATGAGACACAGTGGGGCGAGCAGGGGAAAATCCTTGACTCAAAGACCAGTGGCAGAAAACATTCCAATGACACTGATAAACATCCCTAGAGGAAGGATGAATGGAACAAGCTAAAAAAAAGTGACCCACTAGGACAAACTGTATCTCCACACCAGGGACTGGATACAAACCAGGCATGAAGATAGAGGATATGAAGGGCTGGATGAAATGCTGGTGACTGAGGTTGATATAGAAGGGAAGGAGTAAGAGAAAATGGTTATGGAGAGGGCAAATTGTAGCTGGAGCAACCACAGCAACCAATGTAAGTAAGGAGCAGTCAGGACTTGACACAGAGTGACATGGATGATCAAAATCACCTTGGGAAGAAGACAGACTGGAGGCTAAACATATAGGTATTTGTTGGTCCAATCTTGACTGAATGCATCATCAGCCAGAGCAAGTGGATGAAAAACCAGAAACCAAAACATAGGTAACCTGGTATTGATGGATATGGCAAATGCATCTAGGTGATGTGTACCCCACTGAAATTGTAGCTGTTAGATAAACTTTGTTGGGATGGGAAAGATTATCCACAACAAGATTGTATGCACCTGGAACATGGCATGCAAGGAGACAAATACTGAGCATGTGGGCCCAAAAATGAAGATCCAAGGTTTGATCACAAAGGAAATGAGATCCAGTAGAATTGTCAGAATGAATCAAGAAAATGATCCAGAGCATGAGGTATGGCCAGAAGCTCCAGGATGTTGATATGGTAAGATCTTTTGGCTGGAGCACACCAACCTAAAACTTCCTGATGATCGACCCATCGGCACCCACAGCCCTGAAGGGAAGCATCTCTGAAGATATGAAAATCTGGATGAGGGGAAGGAAGCAGAACACCCACTGACATGTGAGCCCTGTCCAACCACCAGTGCAAATCACCAATGGATCCCATACAAGGTTCCACTGGTCATGCAGAGTCCACTGAAGAGACCTCATATATACTCGACCCAAGGGGACAAGGGCTTTCAAAGAACATCACATCCCCAAAAGTGATAGGACCTCTTGAGCTTTAAGAGAGGGAACAGTAAGGGCATGAAGAACTGAAAGCTCCATTGAACAAAGTTGAAGAGGAGAAGGTTGGGCCAGACTGAGATGAGTGTTGAAAAAGACACGCAAGTGGCCAAGATATTGGGTAGGTATAAGAAATGACTTCTCCAATGTGATTAAGAGCTGTCTCCAGGAGCATTAGATTGGTGTGATGAGCAGACTCCCATTCAGTACAACCTAACAGAAGCCAGTCGTCCATGTAATGATGTAAGCGCAACCCCAAGCATGCAAATGTCAGGCAAAAGTCATGAACACCCAACAAAAGGCATATTGGGCCGAAGCAATCCTGAAGATGAGATATTGGAACATGCAGATAAGCATTTGTGACATATACCTTGGTCATCCACAAACCTGGAGAAAAAACCCACTTGAGAGCAAGAAATGACTATGGTAAATTGAGTAGAACCAAAAACTGATTTAGGCGGGGCAAACTGATCACAGGCCACCAGTTCCCAGTTTTCTTGGGTACTAGAAACAGCCTGGAATAAAAAACCTCGAGAAAGATGAGGACAGGTTCGCTGGCATTCTGTGAGAGAATATCTTGTACTGCCTCAGACAGATGTTGACTGGTAGTAGCATCCCGAGGCAATGGAAAGGATACAAGTACCTGAGACAGTGAAGGAGGGGAAAGGAAGTGGATGACAAGTCCCTTGAATAATATTAGAATAACTCACATATATGTGGCAAAAAAGCCACCAAAGGGGAACAAAATTGGTCAAGTGAGCCCCACTGGACCAGAACCTACTGAGTAGTCACCGGTACTGTTGGAAACGTGTCCATCTGCATCGAATAATTCGCTGAGAGGAGAAACCCTGGAGACAGGAATAGGTAGTGGCTCAAAAGGAGCAGGACAGGAAACAGTAATAGGGGCTTGTCTAGGCTCTGAATGAGACAAATGATCCACCAAAGAAGAAAAGGTCATTTGTTGTCTCACCAATTCCAAAACGGGATAATAAAGTCTCAGGAATACTACCGAAAGTATACTGCTGTAGAAAAGGGGTCATATGTAAGTCCCGGAGATAAGGTAGCAGTAACCAAAGTTGTGACCAAACAGCATCCATCCCCAGGAGATCCCAACAACAGAAAAAACACGTGTGTAAGGAAAGAACCAAAGAAGACAAACGTGCCAATGTGGAGGTAATCAGGAAGAAGCTATCCCTTGTGAAATCCTCAGGACCATTGGGTGTGGGATATACGAACAGGATGATCATCGGTCCCCCCCCCCACCCACCACACACACACAGGCAAAATCAATTCCAACTGTTGAGAATCGAGAAACAGAGATTCAGCCTGAAGTTAGGTCAAAGCAAACTGATCCAAAGCCCATGGAGGGCGAGGCATCCTAGCATTATCAACCATCTGAGAAACAAAATGCTCTGCAAGAACCCTAATATTTGGGGAAGAGGGAAAACCAAATACTGTGGGAAGGGGCTATCATGTAACAAGAAAGGGAGGGAGGGGATCATATGAAATCGGGGAAATGGATAAAAACAGAACATACCTAAGAAATCATGTCGAAAAAAGCCATATTGGCCTAGCTGATTCCGCAGTAGGGGTATAGGAAGACACAGCAAAATCAGGTGGAGGAAAAAGTGTGTCAAAATCCTTGTCGACCTAAACAGGTTCGGCATGTTCAATAGAAATAGGAGCAACATCAGGAGAAGCAGGTTGACTCATATAACAATCAATCTCACGGCAGATGAGAGCCAATATGTCCATAAATGAGTTACCCCCACCTGTAGCCTGTGTGAGTGTGCTTGTAGAAGGTATTACTTCCAAAGTGGTAACTTGTACTTCTGAATTCAATGTGTTACAAAGAATAATCATACATAAATGTTTGATGGAAAAAACTGAAAACTGGGTAAAATACGTTATCAAGAAAATTTGTGAACATTCGAAAAAACAAAACCACTTTGGTATGAATATAAAACAAATGCACTAAGTTGAATGAAGAAACACGATAGAAAAGCACAAAAAAGGTGTCATGACACAAGTACTGCCAAACAATAAGTGATAGTTTGTTAGAATAGTATAGATGGAGTCACGTGCATCAGGTGAGTATGTCACACTCCTATTGGTGGATGGTTGTCACACCATCATTTACATACAAGATGCAGTTGAACCATTTGATGGTAAGGTACATGGGCACTCAAGGCTTGTGGCATGTGAAGAAATGTTTTTGCATATAGAGGGAAGCAATGAAGGAGAATAGCTATTCATGTGAACAGAGGTAACGTACCGTATCAGAGACTACTTTGTTTTAAAAAATTCAATTTTATTATAACCTCGAACAGTTTATTACTTGAAACCAGTTTATTTGGGAAAAAAATTTCATGGTAATGTTTTATGATTTGCTATTTACTTATTTCAAATAACTTCTAAAACACCAAGCTAAGTTTTCATTATATTTTCACAGCTTTAAATAAAAAACAGGTGAATATAAAAGGTTTTTCAGAGAAAGTTTTTTGAACACAGTAAATATTGAAGACTAAAAGCTTTGTGAAAAAACTTTAGCAAAAAACAACCAATAACCAAATATTTTCTGAATATATCAACTTCACAACATAAGCTTTTACAGAACACAATTCTGTAACTGAGTATCATTCTGCATGTTACCAAAAAATCTGTTCCTCACAATATTATCTTCAGGATATTCAGCTTCTTTCTCCTTATTTGGTATATAGTAGGTCATACAAAAGCTTTGAAAATATTTTCCAATCATTGGGTGTTGTATACTTCTTGGAAAATCAGCAATCTTGAGATTTTCTACAACAAAGAAAATTTTTTTTCATATACATTAGAAATCATATACACTTCCCTCTTCAACCATGCTGTTCTGAACATTAAATACTGGTACTATAGAAATATTTTAACCTTATTCAATCAGATTGCATGTGGAAGAGTATTGGTAATCCTTGTTTTTTCTGGTTGTGTATATTTGTCCCAGGAAAATTTTAAACCTAGCTCTCTGACATGTAAGACTTCAAACCTAGAAGAGCTAGTTATAGTAGAAATGTAGCCATAAGAGTCTCAAGGAGCTAAAAACAGCAGGAATGTAAATTCTGAGAAGCTAAGACTATTGAGTATGTTTTTCATGTTTTCTTACATATAAACCATATATAGACATTAATATCTTGTTTAAATACAAAAACTTTTACTTAGGAAAAAAAAAACACAATAGCATGTGGAGGAATAAAATTCCAGACTAAGTATAATAATAGCTTTATGCAATGCTATCACTATATTTCAGTTCATATGTGTTACAAAATAAAAACTATATGAATCATTGTCTGCAAATTTTATGTATCAAAAAAGTTGTAAACTTAATCCAGGTTGACAGTTGTTTTAACATCCAAATAAATAAAAAAATAATATCATCAAAATACCTCAAATTCAAGAATACAACTCTTGATTGTCAAAATAACTCTGATAAAATCTAAGAAACATAAACATTAGCAATTAGGTGTGGGTATTGCTAGAAATTTCATTGTACAATATTTACAATTGTATTGCAACATTATTGAAATATATTGCAAAAAATCTTTGCTTAACAAGGTTATATTATTTACTTACTCAATGGTCACAAAGGCATCACTTAGCTTAGGTTACAACATTTTATACCATTGCCAGACTGTATAATGTATTACATCAACCTATGTACAGCTTGATCCAACCAGAAAGCACCATACAACAGGGACTACTGTTATAATATGACATTTAGAGTGTTAGGACATCAATGGTTGAAGTGTTAATTGTATTTAACAGCAATATTTTTCGTCTCAATGTTATTATAAGCAGGTTGAAACTACTTTTATTGTCAGTATGTTTGGAGAGTGTTTGGGAACATAAACTATAACCTAATATAAGAGAAAAATGTATTGCTACAAATCAAATATGCCCCCAAAACAAAGCTCTTTCAAGTTTACCTTTCTTTAATCTGTAATATTGATAAATAAAGATTTTGTAGCTGTTGAGGCTATAAATTGAACACTGCATGGCATAAGCATAACATAGTAAACAAGTTGAAACTGCAGGAATATGGTCAAAAGATGATTGTAACTTTTGCTTGAATTGACAAGTAAATACATAGTTATACAATTCAAATTATTATTTTGGCAAATCTTTGGTAATAAAAAGTTTGAAAATGTTAAATGTGTATACTTTTTTCTTTTCCTGAGATTTATGTTTATTAATGAACATGCACTAAGAGCAGCACTTCATGATACCCACAAGAATCCCTATCAAAACAGGGAAGAGTTTTGGGTTAGAATATTACTGGGTGAAATATTACATTCTTATAGAAGACAATGCTAAATATATGATAACAATGTGATTCATTGTTATCACTATGGAAGTAAAATAAGTTATAATTTTCCTACACTGAAATTAGATTTCCAATAGATACCTCCTCTCACCACAAAAGCTTTTTCTGATCTTCATCTGCCCTCTAACGCATTAAAGAAATTTAATCTTGCTTGACTCATTGACCTTTATACCTCCTCAGTTCAAGCTACTAGCATGCAATGACTCTCCACTAATAGAATAATGACACGCACACACTCTTGGAACAACTGGCTTCCTCTGTATTACATTTCATGTACCTCACTTTCGAGATTAGGCACACCAGAAAATAGAAAAACACCGGAAGTGGGGAAGAAGGGTTGGAAGTATGAGAGGTAAGTATCTATTAGAAATCTATTTTAAGTGTAGGAATATGATAACTTCTGATACGATACATACTTCTGCTCACACAAAAGCTTGAATCCCACATTGAGTAGGTGAAGGGACCAGTGTAACAGAGAAGTAAGAGACTCCCTATGGAAATCATACACAGAGAATCAAATAGGTGTGCTCAGTAAGTAAACGAAAGTACACATGAGGGGAGACTTCACCACTTCTGGAGCAGGTATGCTCTTCACCCTTGAAGAGATGTGTCATGAAACAAGTGGCATCAAGGGCCAAACCAATAATGAAAGGCCTTGAAAAACATTGGAGCAAGACTCTCCCCAACCCTAACCGTACATACAAGGTTCCATGTTCCATCCTCAGTAATTATAAGTGGATGACATTGCCGAAGAATCAACTGATTATAGACAATGTAACGTGGGCAGGATGAGCAGGCCATGAACAATAGATATACACAAACCCCAACTGCAAGTAAACAGTGCCATATTGTAAGCAACTGGCAATCATCAGACAAACTTCTACATCAACCATAGGAGGTTAGAAGTATACCAAACTGAACCCAAAATTATGGGGCAGTGTGTGAATCTCAACTCAACCGTAAGAACAAGGATTCCACCTGTAGCTGATATTATGAGCATGAAAATAACAAGATCCACTCAACCATATGAGCATGGAAGAAAACCACATGCACCTGGAATTACGAGTATGATGTGGAAAATCTGCTCAACCATAGGAACAGGGTGTCATATATCCCACAACTGGCATTACGAGGTATAGAAAGTTCCCTGAGCTCAACTGTAGATGCAGGGAGAATCTACCAGAACTACTGAGAAGGGGGTCATATACAGATCTCAACCATAGGAACAGGGCACTATCAACCTAAGCTCAGTATTATGAGAAGAATCCAGCAGTGGCTGGTCCAGTCCCTCCCACATCAGACCTCCTGGAACAATAACCTAGGAGCGAGAAGTAGAGAGAGTTCCCATCATATGATGGTCCCTGTCTCACTACCAAACAACACTGGATTGATAGAAAGAAGGAAATTCAACCAGATGAACCAAGGAATCCAAGCAGAGATGCCATCCATTGAGGAATACCCATCAAAGGTAATGTGCAAGTGCCACGGATGGGCATGAGAGCAACCAATGAATCCCAAATCTCAAAAAGAGACAGAACCTCTTAAGGTAGCCAGGAAAGAGAGGACGGCCTTGAATACGAAATGCTTCATATCCCAAATACCGAGTAAAGAAGGAAGGGTCCAGTTGATGTTGGGAAGTGAAAAATAATACCCCAAGACAACCAAACACAGGAAAAAGAAAATCCCTCATATCAAAGAATCAAACCACACAATCTGCATCCTTCAGGAGCAAACTGATGTGCACTGAAGACAGGAAGTAGCTGGAAACAAGTAATCCTAAGAGAAAATGAGACTGGATGACTAACATAGCAAAGTTTGTGACTAATCACGAAAACACTGAAAGGATCTGTGGGAAACCCTAATGGAAGAGCCCAGAACAGAAAAATACACAAAGACACTCTTTACTGACAGAAAACAAACAAACTGGAATAAAGAATATGTCATGACAGATAAAATTTCAATAGAATTAAATAAATATAAATAGATCAAATTTAAATAAAGATTTAAAGTATTGTTACGACAGCGGAAGTCACGTGATGCTGGTGGTACGTCATGAGTTTCTAGAAGGATCATGACTTTTCTTGGCAACTCTAGTCGTTTCCAGGCACCCTCTATTTTAATATATAAGCCCGGCAAATAAAGTGGAGATAATTGCTGATAGACAGATATAGAGATAGATAATTGAGTCAAGTGAGCGGTAGTGACTGTAGGTAAAGTGCGTGAATCGTTCGTTGTGAATTATAGTGTGTGTTTAAGTTAAAATGACTGTGGAAATTCTGTGTATTGCAAAGTTGTATTGAGAAAGAATAAACTAGTTTTATTTAAGAAAGGACTTGTATCACTGAAGTTCCTCGGGAAGAATTTATACCAGAAATTCACAAACGACCAGATACGTAACAGAATAAGTTAAATACAGGTAAAGGAAAACTTTTCAACTTTGATCAATTTTAGTAAACACAGAAAAAAGAATAAAATGATGAAGTGACACTACAAAGATGTCTATTTTTTTCCAAAGTTGAAAGCAATCTCTTACGTCATGGTTATAGCTCGAAGATTAGTGGCATTTGCTAATTAATTAATACACACCTCTACAACCCCCTCACCCTTTTAAAGGCAAAAAAAAAGTGTGTTTGCATGAGTAACTTAGTAACTTTTCCAACCACTGCCTTATTCTGACATGGATTAACATTATTTTAACCCTTTTCATACGAGTCACAAGTCAAAGGCCATGTTGTTGTGTTTGTTGATTCGCATTCAAAATTTTATTGAACTACAATTTTATGTTATTAAGTTTGACATCACTCTGTAGAGTATAATTCCAATTTTAGTATTATACATTATTTAATTTCTTAATTTAAAAGTAAATTTTAAAAAGAACTATGAAATATTTTTATATTTACATTTTGAGAGAGTTCAAAAAAGTATCCTCTTTAAGTTATGCACTTATTGATTTCTTAAATTTTTTTTGCCCATTTCAAGCATAGGTTTATATTTACTAAAATACTGTCATTTAATGTTTCGTTTCTCACCTTTTTTTTTTACTTTATTTGCACAGCCTCTCACTTCCACACTTTCATGACCTCACAGAATGTGATGTGAACAACCATTAATGAAGCTCAGCTACAGATGAGGTTTAAATACTGTTGGATTAAGAACACTGTAAACTATTTACTTCAATGTAGGATGAATAGAGAGATGTGTGAAGTAATTAACCCTTTCGAGATGGGTCACAGGTGAAAGGCCGTCATTTTGTTTGTTGACTCGCATTCAAAATTTTATTAAACTACTATTTCATGAATTTTTGTAAATAAGTTTGGTATCAAAATGTATATTATAATCCAAATTTTAGTACTGTACATTACTCAATTTCTTAATTGAAAAGTAAATATTAAAAAAAAACAGTTAAACATCGATTTTTGTGTGTCATGTTGAATGCAGCACTGGTTCAAATTAGATGTTTGTGACGTCAAAATACAAAGTCTATAGTTTTGTATTTTTTAGGAACTCAAATCGAGATATTGCTCATGTACTGAATCTAACAATGGCCCTGCTCACCTCTTTCCATTTTTGGAAACTTCCTTATATACACTTACTTCTGTCTAAAACATGTGAATAACCAATTGAAATCTCAGAATGTTCTCAATCATTTTTAAGTATCACGACGTCATCTCATTCTTTCAATACAAATCTTCATACTGATCAGGTAAGTCTTTAGTCTGCTCAAAATTTCATGTACATCTTAGTTACTAAGCTTGATAAATTATAGTGGAATTCTATGGTATCGATATAGTAATTTATGAGTTTTTGGTTATTTCAAATGTATATAGAAAACCCCCCAAAAAATTATTTTGTTTCATGTTCTCCATGTGCAGAATTTTATAAAGCTTAGCAACATACGAGAAGCAGCAAATGAGTACAAAGGTCCTAACTAGAAGAGATAATTGTTTGCTATATTTCTGTATTCTGTTTCCATGTTTTATGAAAAATAAGTTTAAGAACTTAGTTGTGAATAGTAATAATGTATAATAATTAAAATGAGACTATTTTAGAAAATACTAGTCCACTAAAACACAGCCAAGACAGGTCACTTTGTAAAGACTAAAGGTCAGTTTTATATTATTGGATATGGTAACATGAGTGCACATGCACCACGTCATTGTAACTTCTGTATTGTTAGCCAGGCATGGCTGAAAGGTCAATATAATAAAAAAATAAATGGATAATGTTATGTGATTTAAGCTATTTAGTCTAAACATTTGTGTTTTTATGTTATAATCTGTAGTCATTGTAGAATGAAAAAAGCCATAATTTATATTTATTTCCTAATTTTTTAAGGTGATTACGAGATCAGTCAAATTGACTGAACCTATACATAGATTCGTTAGTGTAAATAACAGATAAAATATAAAGTTTTTTCTTAAGAAATGTTTGATAACTATCAGGACATTGTAAAGATTTCGCATTAGAAATTTGAAATTGTTCTGATGCACAAATGTATTTTTAACCTTAAAATAAAAATTACTTTGTATGTTGGATAAGCAACATGTGAAAAGAAAAAAGGTATTAGAAAAATGATGCTTAACAAAAAACTTATTAGACTTAATAAAAAATCTGATATTTTTTGTATGAAAGCCTTGTAATGTTTACTGATAACCGGCCAAATTTTGTGAACATATGCTTACTAATTTAAAAGTTATAGCATGAAAACTAAAGCAACCACAAAATGGTTAAGAGGTCAGTACCAGAGACCAAGCCCATGCTGAAACATTTAAGTAATTTTCAAATTACCCTTAATTTCATGTGATAAACCTCTGCATATTTAGGGAAAATATATTTTTTTGTCTCAAAAAATATTTTGCCACAAATTTTTTATAAAGATAATCTGGACATTTCCTACTTGACAAATGAATCACTAGTGTTGACTAAATACCACCATGCAATTGCCATTATGTTTGTTTTTAAAATAAGCAGTAATCCCAATCTGATATTCTGAAATTTAAATAAATTGAATTGATAATTAAATAATGAAAATACATTTTACTATGATGAATAAGATTTTTAAAAAACATATCACAATTGTAATTGTAAATAATTAAGTAGTCAGTTAGTTAATTTATTTAAGTTGTTTGAATAGGATAAACAAAACTAATTTCTGATAAAGACTTGAGTCATCAGAATATTTTCCAATCATCTATCACTAAACAGTAAACTCATTGGATGAAAATTTTATTTGGTGAACATAATAAAAAAACAACAACTTATGTTTACAAACATTGCAACTGAATAAAACCACAATATATATATTAACACATGCCACATGAGCCAGCCCAGCATCTTGATATAGATAAAAAAAAAGGAGTGATTCTGGAAAGTTTTGGGTTGTTTTGATTAGACTAAATGATGATATTTGACACAATTATTGAGGTCTAGGTCACTGGACCTGAGCCAAAACCATGAGAGCCAACATGGAGAAGTTAACTTGTAAATGTAAAGTAAAAGGATGTAACAATGAAACATGCTTGAAATGTTCTAGATGAGGTTGTGAAATGTGATGGTTTAAGTGTAGCGATTAAGCTAAACCGTGGGCCCAGGTTGGATGAGGGAAGAACTTATTCGAAGATATCCCAATCGATTTGATATACCAGCTGAATCGAAGATTTGTCAATTGATTGCTGTATTGACAGCAAAACATAAAAAATGGGCACAATAATATCATTATCTTCAAAGAGATGAATTAGAATAATATTCAAGATATCATTAGTTTCAATATTTTGTGCAACTAACAGCACAGTAAAGATGCAGTGTTTAAGTTGAAACAGATCCATGATGAATTACATGATGACTTCCCTAGAAATTCTCAAATTAAAAATGTCATTTCTGCAATGAAGAGTAAATATAAAAAGAACAGTATAATGCCCAGCATGGTACCACCATAATATAAGCGATATAGATTTCATCATTATTTTGTGTTTTTTTTCACATTTTGGAAATTGTGCCACACTTCATTCATTAAGATCTATCGAAATAACCCTAAATCACTGGTTTACATAATGACTCTCCTATTGACCATTCTAGGCTCAGTATTAAAAGATTCTGGCCTGGCTTAAGAGGCAGATGTTAAAAAGTAAAAACACTGTGTTCAAACAAAGAACCAAACATTAACAAAGTACCTAAGTTAAGCCATAAGCAATTTCCAGTCATGTGACATCATTTCATAGTGTATATATATTCTTGTATCTAGGTTAGCTACTTGTACATGATGATGACAAAATCTTCTCCGAATATTGTACACACAAGCATAAAATACCCATGCTCCTCTGCAAGATTCTTTCATGATTCAAAATTTTGAAGTTTTGTACTGTCAGTTTTGGTTTGTTTTAATGAATGCTCTTAAAGAAGCTGTAAAGTGAAACATTGAGCGTCTAATTAAATAGTAAAATTTTGGTGTTATAAGGTCATTTATTTCTAGTATTAATATCTCCATTATCTTAATTACTTCTATAACTACCCCAGTGCACCAATTCTTTAATTTATTTATCTGTTGCCATTTCCCAAACTTAATTCAACTCTTTTTAAAAGAAAATAGTTTTAATTTAGTTTTTCATATTCATTTTTTTCTTCCTATGTTTCTATTTGAATTCTTTTCATTCTCCAAATTCTCCGATTCATATTTTTCTTCCCGTTGTTTGTTGCTGTTTCCCAAACTTATTTCAATTCAACTTTTTTTTTTAATTCTCAGATTTTTGCTTTCTTCCCATGTTTGTGTTGAAAAAAAGAGTATTTGGCAGGAAACCTCCACATATTGTTCATTCAAGAAGTAAGAATTAGAAACAATATTATACTTTTCTATAGACCTTCTGGAAGCAGAATTAAGGGGCTTAAGAGTTATAGGGCAAAAAAATTGGCCAAAATATTTTTTGAGTCAAACAAAAATAATACCCAGGTGCACACTCTCAGAATCTCTTTAGTAAGCGTGCAATGTTTCACGTCTCTAGTTTCTTTCCTCTTGAAGCTATGGTGGTCACACACAGGCTCTTTTATTATTATAAAGAAAAATAATACCCTCAGAATCCCTTTAGTATGTGTGCAAAGTTTCAGGTCTCTAGGTTATTTCCTCTTGGAGCTATGGTGGTCACACACAGTCTTTTATTATTATAGATTTCTTACAGTGTGTAACATTTTATAAAATTTTCTTTGTTACCTATTTCAGCCATCTTTAAACTGTATAAGCTTACCTTATCTCAAATAATCTATGTTGAAACAGATACAATTTAATACACAAAAACTTCCACAAACAAAAGGAACTGAAAGGAATATTTCTAGAAACTACTTACTCTGCTCTCTCTCTCTATATATATATATACACATATACACACAACAGCAGTCTCTCCAACATTCCACACACTACTAGACATTATGATGCAACAATACTCAATTACAGCAATGAGTAAAATTCAGAAGGATCGAGTAACGACATCAAGTCACAACAACTGAACTACACAACATATGATTTGTACACAGTTATGTAACAAACACACGAAAACCCATTGCTTATAATGCTATACTTACGCCATTTAAGCCATAAAACTCACATTAACACCTACTGTTCACATGATGAACTCCTTTTCAAAGAGATAGTTCTGGAATTTCCAGATGGCAAATATGATGGCTAGACACTCTCATTTGATCACAGAATAGTTCTTCTCTCTACTCAACAGCTTTTTACTGAGGTACATCACTGGAAACAGTCTGTCTTCATGTTATTGCAGAAGTACTGCTCCAATTCCACCATCTGATGCATTGGCTGGAACGATGAAAGGTTTGTTGAAGTCTCGCATTCTAAGGATTGGTGAACTTCATAGAATGTTCTTCAATTTCTGGAATGCCATCTGCTGAGTTTGTTCCCACTTCACCTTATTTGGTTGGCCTTTCTTGGTCCGGTCAGTCAGTGGTACAGTGTAGTTAGGAATGAACTTTGTATAGTATCCAGCAAACTGAAGGAAGGATCTGACTTTCTGCTTTGTCATCAGAGCTGGTGCATCCTGTACACAGGTTAGCTTCTCCTCTTCCATGGCTATCTATCAGTCACCCACTTTGTGTCCAACAAAGTCCACAACAGAATAACTCACGTAGCACTTAAATGGTCAAATCTGTTGCTCTCACTCATCTGAAAAGCTCTCTAAGTTTCTTCAAGTGGTCATCCCATCTGGCTGTGTGGGTCAGAATGTTGTTTCACATAATTCTCAATGTTGTTGGTTTTATGCAACATATAGTATGGTTGTGAACTCTATAATAGTTTTGCCACCACTACAGCTATTTGTATATAGGCCACTGTTGTTTATGTTGTCTTCTATAACCGCTTACAACTATAGATCCTGGCTGGTTCACAACTATCAGTTTTTGTAAAGTCAGATTCTTCACAGTAGGTGTCTGTGACTTATTGGTGAAAAATTTGAACTATAAATAAACAGCAACACAGTAATACAGAGGAAACCAGCTGTTCTTGGAGAGTGTGTTGTGCTTCTATTGGTGGAGAGTTGTTGCATGCTCTATGCATGCTAAATGAATAGCTTGATTTGATGGGGCATAAAGGCTAGTACATCAAGCAAGAAAATTTCTTTTCAATGCTTTATAGGGCAGTGGAAGATCGAGAAGAGCTATTTGTGTGACAGGAGGTTTGTATCATATCAGAAATATAAATGTTCATTTACACTGTTGGTTACCACAGTTGTATTCAGAGCTTTAAATAATTGTCTCTTTTTTCAACAAAGTCCACGCAGGCTGGTTCAGTTACTTTATAAAACAACTGACAAAGCAAATTATTCTTCTCTACTCTGTTGTTACAACACAGTCTGTAATAATTTCACTTTAAAAATTGCCAGTACACAATCTTTATCACTAAACTCATGATCACGCAGTCTAGAACTAGAACTAAATAATGATTTTAACTCATATTCACACACCTTGACAGAAGTCTATAATATTCCACCCAATACTAGATATTCTGATGCCATAATACTCAATTAAACCAAAGAGAAACTCTGAAAGCTCTAGCAACATGATGCAATAATTTCACTATTGTAAAACATCTGCTAATTCATAACAATTGAACTACACAACATATCATTCATAAACAAACTTACCATAAAATATCACTTCTAAAAATAACTATATATGACACCTGTGCTATATAAACTATCTAAATCATAATGCTGGCATTAAACTTAAACTGAAACAGTTGTGTGTATCTAACATTTTCTAAGTGCAAAGCCACACAATGGGCTATATGCACTCTGTCCAATGTGCAGAGTCAAACCTCAGATTTTAGCATTGTACATTCATAAACTTACTGCTATCCTACCAGGAGATTACACAGAAAACAAATATTTTTCTTTATAAGGGTCTTGTTCATCAGAAGTTGATCAGGGCTAAGTAAAAATAGTCATTATACAGAGATTGCAACTATATAAATGTGGTTGCACGGCTGCTAATATAGATTTGACAATATCAGTATTTCATCTGTTCAAAGTCTACGAAAATTACAAACATATTTGTAAGTGTAAGTTAAAGAAATATAATATTTTTGCATCTTGTGTTTCGTCTTACACACAACCTAATAATAATAATAAAATGAAGACTGACTGCACTTAAATTATATATAGAATACACAAAAAAAGCTTTTTTATCTATCTTTAATTCAACTTACCTTGAGCTGCATATCGATTTGATCCATCTTCAACCAGAACATGATAAAATGGTTGGCGTTCTTTATTTACTAGAGTGTGCACTCCCATTTGGTGTATCCACGTTCCATTAGCTTTGCATATAGGATCCCAGCCATATATTACACAGGTATAGTGGTATCTAAATTTCAGTCATAATGATGTATACAATAGATGTAACATATAGAAATACAAAAATTATTAACACTGACATTCCAATTTTGAGTAAACACTAGTTCTTTTATAGTTCCTATGTTAATCATTCTCTTTCTATGGAACTAAAGTACATTAGCATCAATGTCAGTAAAATACAGACACACACACTAAAAGACAAACTTTAGCCATAGTTACATTTTATTTCTGTCACTTGTCTCCAAATGTAACTAATACACATTCAAGCACACACTTCAACACAAACTTTAGCTATAGTTATATTTTATTTCTGTCACTTGTCTCCAAATGTAACTAATACACATTCAAGCACACACTTCAACACAAACTTTAGCTACAGTTACACTATTCTTTAAATTTGCAGTAACAAATGTAAGGAATATACAGGCAAAGTGTAAACAACTTTTTCACAGGATTATTAATGTTTTAAAATAGAGAACCCCCACAAAAACTTGAAGTCTTGATGATTTCCTCTAATTCCTCCTGATGATGAAATTTCTAACTTTGAAACCACTCCTAATGCAATTTATTGTATTTTTTTCTTTAACTGAATTTTTGAGCCAAATGTTTTCCTAACATCATGAATTATCTTCATAATATTGATAGAATTAATACACATGGTCATGCAATTTGTATGAAAGATAATTAACTTTTCACTGTAACATAACATGCTAGAGAATTAACTATTATTATTATTATTTTTGTCAGTTAGTTAGTATTAAGAACCATTTGAGATCAACTGAATTTCTTTCAGTCTGACATGACACTACAGATTAACCATGTTGTTAAATTCATAACATAGATAATTAAATAGCTACTTAGAAGTTCTCAAAATGTTTAGCCATGGCATAGCAGCTCATAGAATGGCTCAGAGTTATTTTTAAAGTACAAAGTTTTAGCTCATAACTCCATCATCTCCTGACCAATTTGAGATCTAATTACAATTTTGGACTGATGTATTTGAACATGCCCAAGGTCTCATAGATTAATTTACTCTAATCCTGCCTAAAATAATTTAAATTTGAAGGTAGGCTGTTAGAGATCCTGATGAGTAATAAAATCGAATCAGGTATACACACATACCACACTTGGTATTGCTGGCACATGAAAATATAGCTAATAAAAAGGAAACGAAAAAAGGTCTCATAGATTACTTTACTCTAACCTTACCTAAAAGAATTTCAAGTGTTACGACTATTGAGGATTCCTTCTTGTTTTATTTCAATTTTTTCACCTTAGCACTTAACTGAAGAATTTTTCAACTTCATTAGTTATTAGATAATCAAAATAAACCACTACAAATCATAAAACAAGTAGAACCCACATATTTATCAGTAACAAATGACCTAACTTTTTAAAAATGGCATCACCATTACCTCTATCAGGTGCCATATAATGATATTTTGACAACAGTATTTTTTTGTCAAGATGAATTTATATTTAATAATTATGATTTGCTTTCTATAAGTAAGAGGTTATTTTTTTGTGTGTATTTTGTTTGAGTATAATAAACTTAACACTGTATTCAAATTCAAAGTGATTTATGTCATCTTACTAGCCTGTTTTACTCGCTAATACACAGTTGATGATGTCTTGTCATAGGGGAATATTTTAGTGGCTTTTTAGTAAGTACAGTACCATACAAGAACATCAGGTACAAAAAGAAAATCACAAAATATACAATGAAAACCTGCCTTATAGATATTATGGAAGTTTTTAAATTGTGTCTTCAAGTTACTTCATTACTGTTGATTTCAGCTGACTGTACAAACTCCCAGTTATCAAATGCTCAGCTAATTTTCACATGGCACTCTTGTATTCTCAACTAATTTGCATTAAAGGTCAAAATGTATTTTTGAACAAATAAAAGGCATAGAACCATAAAACAAAAAAAATATAAAGGTAACAGAAAATAATAAATTTTGATTAGAAGCAATAAACATAAGCTTAGGAAAGAGCGAAAAAAAACTTATCGAAATGTGATGTTTACAGTTTGCATGCAAGATATACAACAGTTGTAAAAGTTTAAACTTCTTTTTTTATATGTCTTATTCCTGAAATAAGCATTTAATATTGTTAATATATCAAATTTGTGAAAAGTCTAATTAATGAAATTTTTGAAATAGCTACAATCACATTTTTGTATTAAATTTTTAACGTTGAGTTGCAAACAGTAGAAAACAGTTACTTAAAGCAGAATTATAGGATCGGCAGATATTATACAAATAATTTTATAGTATTATAGAAAAGATAACAGGAATTGAAAGCAGTTTGACAATTTTTTTTCAAACTGCAATCATAATACATCGATTTTACATTTTGAGCTAAATCCCCTCTGAAAATATATGAAAAAGAACTAATACTTGTGCATCCGTAGGAGACAAGCATATCCACTTTTACATGTCCTGACACAAATTTGTACATATTTTGTGAATGGGCAGACAGATATGCATACATGCACACTCACTCCAATACCTCAACTTTAACCACAGTTACATTTTATTTCTGCCACTTGTCTACAAATGTAAGTCTTCGTATTATATATTTAAACAGGAATGCCGGATTATAAGTCATTAAATATATTATTTAGATCAGTGTGAGTAAAGTATTTATTAGTTAACTGATGAAAGTTGATTACTAAGCAAGTTCTTTTCCTGAATTATTAAATAAAAACAGATAATTTAGAATATCCTACACCAATGTTCCACAGTGGCATTAAAAACAGACTTCTTAGAAATTTGCAAATACAGTAGTCAGGCAGCACACTAGGGAACCTAAAAGTATTGTCCATTTCATATTCCTTGATACTAATGATACAACCAGACATACTGATTAAGGATCTGTAAAACCTAACCACGGACACCAGAATCATGTAGGAGGTGAGTTATGGTCATTTATACATGGACAGCAGTCATCTTGGATTTTAAATATTTAAACGCTTCTATAAATTAGGTGAATCTAGTCTTAGATACCAGATATCACTATCCTAACTGATACAGAAACCAAAACATTTCAATTTTGCCAAGGACTTTGAGATGGTATCATGCAGATCCTTAATCAGTAGGTCTGATAGATATAAAAAACACTAAAATAACATTAGGTGAGCAATAGTTTCGAATTCCCAGTAAAATAAGTTGCAACCATACTAAAAGCATAGATACTAATTCTTTTTAAAAAATTAAGAAAAAACATCATTCACACTGCTAAAAACAAGGTAAACTATGACAATTTAGATTTGGCCAAATGTATTCATTTGAAAAAAACCGTCATTGAAATGGGTTAAGTATAATGATAAACAAGCTTTTTTATTCACTTAGGAAAAATCAATGAAATAATTACAATGCATGATAACTGCCAGTGATTACACAGTGTAAAACCAAATGCTGTAAAAAATACAATGACCTGAGCCTCCATTACCCTGACTTCTCTAGAGCTCAATGTTTAATGCCTATGGTACACTAAACATATGAGATGCATGTGTATGTTGAAATTGTGCAACTAATGTGTATATGTACATGCTAGGTTTGAAATATGACTATAAACTGATGTACCTTGTTACTGGCCAAAAGGCCTCAACAGCACTGGATACAGCATGTATAGTGTGGTTGAAATATTATTAAACACTCTTCTTCACTTGCACTTATACACAAAATTTCAAATATCCACTTCCACTCAAAATTTTGTTTAAATTGTTAAGTTATCAGTACAATAATTTAACTTGATGCATTGTAAAGTAGTGTATAACTTACATATTTAAATGTCAAATAAGATAGGCTTAAAAATACTCTTTTCCCTTTAAATGTTCAGGAATGTTATTATAGATATTGATGTCTAAGATGGGTTGAGGAAAATCATAGTAAGTAAATACTTATTCATATCGCATGATTTGGTGTGCTACTAAGTTAAAAACTCTAAAAAAAATCTTCATTTTGATCCTTCCTTAGAACAGAATATAACATAAATATACAAAGAAGTTACTACTGAATCTTTCAATTAACAATGGTAACACTGGATAAGTATTATTCAGTTTAATATGTTTTAATTACTGTGATATCTGACAAAATATCAAAGAATATTTTGTAGTGATTAACCAATAATCATATCATTGCCAGATGAATTTTTACTATGAAAATCATAATGAAACAATAAGAACAGGCTGTAAAACACTTACTTGCAGTGTTTCATAATCATTCCCACCGCATATTTTACCTCAGGGTAGTTACTGTGAAGAAGGGATATAACCTATATTTGCATAAAAAAAAGTTCTACTGCACACAGTTCTTAATATATAGGCTTGTAACAAAGAAGCAACATAATAATTAACTTGAGCAGATATTAATACGAAAATTCTAATCTGTTATATAAAAGGTTTAATTTAACCAAACACTTAATTGCATAACCTTACTCATTTACCATACTTTCCTTTCTGTACTTCACACAACGCCCAGGCAGTTACACTAAAAAACCCATTTGTAATCTAATTTTTAAATTGATCTTTTTGGGTTACAAGGCATGAAGGCAAAAACTTGGAACAATACAGACGTGGTCAAGCAAAGTCAGGGTAGAACCCCAAGTAACACTATCACTTGGATATGATATTTCTGCCTTTGGGTGGGCTATTATAAACTTGTGACTTTAGTATTAGTAATTCACAAAGAAAACCTGCAACTTCTTTTTGATATTTTAATTCTAAAAATATTTAATACAGTGTTTAAAAGCTGATAGTTAAATATAAAACATTCTGATGTTTAGCATATCTGAAAGTGTACACAGTTAAATTTATAGAATTCACAATAAATCATTACAGCATTAGCGTGTAGAAAAAACTGTCCTTCAAGCTTACTACTACTAGAACTTACAAACTCACACCAGGCAATTACTAAAAAAGTTTTCCCTGTTAAATTTTAATATATTTTACAATACATCTTTGAAAAAAAGTCAACATATATATATATATATATCACAAAAACGAAAGAATTAGTTAGTTAGTGTATCTTCATACAATCAGTTATCTAATCCAGCCTTCAATTACAATTTTACGAAATAAATATAGATAGATGAAAGAAAAATAACAGTTAACACAATAAAGACAATAGGATTAAAATTTAAACTTCCAAATTCTACCTCAATTTGTGAAAATCAATACTTATTTAACATTTTTAAGATTAAAATGAATTTCTGAAATACTTCTAGCCTTTCCTTGTTGAGTCGCTCTTGTGCTGTCAACAAATAGGTGACTCAAAGTTCTTAATGTTTTTGTAGCAGTGCACAGCAAGTGTCAATATGCTCAGAATTCTACACTCTCCCAACTTCCACAGCTCATTGGGCAAGCATGATAAGAACTTAAATAAGCTCTGCTTTCTCACCAAAATTCAGGATTCATAGTTTCAGTCATGAAGAAAAACCATGAAGCACCTGGGTGTGGGGAAGCCAGAATGTATTTTAGATGTAAGCACCTGTAAAATATTAATTTAATCCTAAAAATGAAAAATTCAAATTAGGTAGACTTATCTCTGAAATACTGACAGCCAGAATACCTACATTGAAAAGAAGATGGGAACAAGGGAGAGAGTTAAGATTATACAAAAATATACACATCACAAGGCAGGAAGGTAAAAACCTAAAATACTATACATATGTGTGGTCAGGCAGAGTTAAGAGTAGAATCCAGAACCAAAAGTATTCAAAGAAATGGATTCATATGAGAATGAGTGGAGCAGACCAGTCTCATGTAAATACAGAACCCAAAGACATTCAGAATAAAGGCATTCTTCTCACTAAAGCTGGATTACTTGACGGAAAATATATGTTTGAAGGGAAAGTAGTGGATTGATAAAACTACCATTTGATGGAAAAAACAAATGACTGGATGATGAATGAATAGGGATAAGCTTTATGTATAACCACCAAAGTCATCCAGTGGCTGTGACTACAAAATGTTTGTGAAAATCTCATGCATTCCAATCTCTAAGAAAAGATGAACTCAGACAGGTCTTCAAACTTCAGATTTCCTCTGAACTACAAGGAGAAAGGAGCAAAAACCTGGAGAAGATAAATTATCTACTTCTTTTCTAAAGGAGACTTAAGACTTTCTGATCCAGAATTATGGAGTGACTGGATTGGAAGGAAGATAAAAAGACCAGACTGAAGTACCTATCAAATCCAAGGGTCCCAAACATCAACCAATAATGCCAGATGAGCCCCCAAATAAACATTAAACCCAGCAAGAACACCAGAAGACAATTCAGAATTAATGGCCTGAGTATGATGATGAATATGGGCTAAGAATGCTGTCACAAAATGTCCCTGTATGGTATAGGCAGACTACATGCATAAGTCTTTCAGAGAAGGTATAAAATGTCTGATACTGATAGAAACATACACAGCAATAGTTAATTTTGGCATCAGAATTCATACTGAACAAAGTTAATAGCATGATTGTCAACAAAAAAAATCTGAATTATGGTGAGAGAGTGAGGTATTTTCAGGTAAAACCCAATTTCCTGAAAAGTATCACACAACTAAACCCACAATAACATCAGATTCTATAAGGTGTTGTTAAAAATAAAAACAATAGGCAAAAAAGGAATCACAATGTACGTACTTATGCACATGAAAAGACAGTCACTTCTACTAACTTATGCTTAGTCCCACACCTTTCTCTCTTTGAAGATAGATTTATTTCAAATTAAACATGGTGATCTCAAAGTAAGTCTTCACTTGGCAATCTCCTAGTAGAATTAGATCATGAAAGCACACTGAAAGTTAACAGATATACTCACTTTCTTTGCCCAGTCAGCAGCATCATCATCTCATGATCTTTGTTCTCTCACAGCATTAATTGGCTGTTGCATTCAGTCAACATCATAACCATCCAGCAAAAGATATTACAATACCAATTCTTTTAACTCAGACACTATACATATTACTGCAATATCCCTGCAGGCAGAAGAGACATCACCTACTATAAAGAACAAAGAAACAAAACAACCAGAACCAGGAAATCTTAATGACTTTCGACCTTGTGTTGCCACATTACAGAATGAAAACTAAATCACCAAACAAATTTAGAAATTTCTATAATAATAAAGAAAGTTAAAAACATGATTTGCCCACTTATCATAAAAGCAGAACTTGTGTAGTCTCCTTACAAATGCACAGTAAGTCAGGTGAAAAGTGGGAGAGTGGAGAATTATGGGTAAGTTGACAGATACTATGCACTGGATCAAGGGCAGTCAGATTATTTTACAGACTATATGTAATTTAAAAAAAATCACTTAAAATATTAAACTGAAACAAAAGTTTTTGCCCATTTTTCCATCACATGGAAATGTATACATGGTTTGTTTTGTTTTGAATGTTGCACAAAGCTACACAAGGGCTATCTGCACTAGCTGTCCCTAACTTAGCAGTGAAAGATAGAGAGAAGGCAGCTAGTCATTACCACCCACCTACAGCTATAAGGCTACTCTTTTACCAACAAATAGTAGGACTGACCTTCACATTACAATGCCCCCACAGCTGAAAGGACGAGCATGTTTTGTAGGACAGGGATTTGAACCCACTACCCGCAGATTGTGAGTCAAGCACCCTAACCATGTATAAGTGAGAAGCAAACTTTATAATTAAAGTCTGTTCTATTTAACTTTGTCATTACCTATAAGGAATTTTAATCCTACACAACTCCAAAAAAATCTCAGAAGGCTTTACTATCCAATCTTAAGATTATTATTTTCCTCTTTTAAAATAAATTACAGTTACAAATAAACCTAAAAATAAAGCAGAGTAGATTTAACCATTTGCTCATCCATTACTTATTTACATCTGCTGTATTTGAATTTCAGTATTTGTGTGTAATCCAATTATTTGTTATTATTACATGAAAGTTTCCTGATTCTGTTATCCTCAGTTCTACACCTGCTACAATAAGGTAGCCACTTGCTTTGATTAGAAATTAATAATATTAAACTTACCACCTCAGATTTTTTAATTCTTTGTGCAGCTAACTGGCGTTTAGCATCCTTGCCAAGAAAATCCAAAAGCCTTTTGGATATAGAATTTCTTGCTGAAACTTCTTTTACTATGGACAGCACCTCATGTGGTAAGAACAAGAATATTGCATAAAGATGAAAATATTTTTAATGTAAATACACCCCCCTCAAATAACACGACCTGCGATGGTTTTATTGCCTTGAAATTTGTACATGTTCTACAGTAATTCCTATACACTGAAATCAAAAATATATATTTTTCTCCATCATGTACAGATTTTTCACAAACGCCATAATGCAATACATAAAAGTTTTGAGACTAAAAGATGTAAATTTCACAAAAAAGTCAGGATGAATGAGGATGCATATTCGTTTGACATCAATTTGTTTGTATTTTTTGTTAACAAACATAATAATAAAAATATTCATTGTGATAAACGAAATAATAATTTGATCTAAGTAAGAGTTTTTTCTTATTGATTTGTAAAAAAATCCTTATGTGATAAAAAAAAATTAATATTATTTTTGAAATCTGCATAACGGAATTATGGAAAATCCATTATTAAAACCAAAACAGCTTTTATGAAGTTTAAATTTGCAGGCCTGTGAATATAATAAATATAATAAAAAAAGTACTTTAAAACATGCATATTTTTGTCAGTTCCAAATATTATGCTTTGCTTAATGTATATTTAAATGTAATTTCAGTATCAAAGTGACTTTTACATTGCCATAGATGTAATCTAAAATTGTTGAAAGGGTAGCCCAAAAGTTACTTTTACTGTATGATGCTTTTGGGGTTGATATAAGCAGTTATTATGAGCTTCTCAAAATATGATACATAGAGTTGAGTACAATACATTAAAACAATTCATGTCTTGCCATATCTCCAGTCCAGGGGTGAAATTCTCAAAACAAAAGTAGAGGTACTCAAGCTTGGTGAAACAAAAACCTATGTGTAAACATAAAATAAGACAAAGCAACTCAAATAAGTCCCAGTACTAGTACTACCTTAAAAAACAAGTTCCAGTATTCAGTACCAGCAGAACTTCACCCCTGCTCCAGTCATGCTGCATCTGATAGCTGTGTATATTGATAATATCCGTGCAGCATAGCTTCCATTGCAAAAGTTGCTTTTCTAAAGAAGATATGTCCAAAACACCTTACTTTTCCCTCCTTGCTTTCAGTAATTCATCTAGTGTATGAAAATGAAAGTTTCCCAGTGCCTATTTCAACAGTCCAATTGCACAGAAATCTAAAAATGTTGCATTCAACAACTTAACTATTATGTCTTTGTAAGCAATAGTATGAATGTCAATTTCATTTTCTAAAGCCTTCAGGTATGCAACAGTTCAACAGGAGGTATGACTGAAAACCTTATCTTAATGAATTCACACCTTGTTAGTCTCATTATACAGTAACTCTCCCATTTACATTGGGTATGGGTTCCTAGAACACTCAAACCTAATCTAACCCAACATAAAGACATAGAAAATAAATAAATCAATACAGAACACTAACGTTTTAAGGTTTTTGGAAAGTTTGGCACAAAAATAACCACAGGGAGTATCACTCGATACTGGCTGATAGGACAAAAAATGTGTGACCGAGGCCATGGGAAGTGCACCAACAGTTGAAGATGAGGAAGAGAACATTGATCATTTCTATGAAGACCTTGATAAAGCACAATAAGCAATGCAAACCTCAAGAAGTGTTCATAGTGATGGGAGATCTAAATGCAAATATTTGGTTGTGATTAAATGGATAATATTGTTGGACCATATCGACTTGGAGAGAAAAATGAAAGAGGAGAGAAATGGATTGATTGGTCTGTTGCAAATGATCAAGTCCTTATGAACACATTGTTTGAATGGAAAAGCTTTGGAGATAATGTTAGAAACCAAAGTGATTACATCACCATCAATAGAACATTCAGGAATGCTCTACAACAATTGAAAACTTACCAAGGAAGGGGCTGACTGTGGGAGTGACCATGTCCCTATAGTATGTACCATCAAGATAAGATTGAGGAAACTTAAGAAACCAAAAGCACCAAAGAAGTTCAAGTGTACAATTCTAATGAAAAAAGATCTGATTAACTCTACATTTATAGGTTAGGTCCATTGGGTATTGTTTGTATGGACAATGATATACAGTTCAACAGTACTTGCAATAACTCTGAGCTTTCTTAACATATCTTCACAACAATTGGTTAGATTTTGCTAGGGATTACAAGTATTATGTACATAAAAAATGAGAATTAAGTATTTAATTAAGTATTTCTACTGAAAATTCGTTATTTATTTATTATAGCTATTTGCACTCAGTTTGAGTGCAGGGTGATTTTCATGTTAAGTATAAAATACTTAAAATATAAAATAATCTTATAAAAATCTTCTTCTGATTATATTCATAATTGCACATCTTTGCATTTTCACATTTTCCTTTAGTGTTCATTATTATTCTTGACACATGTCAACAGGCTTTTGTGGGTAATATTACTATATAATCCATGATGTCAGAAAAACACATAGGTTCAAGAAGTCTTGATATAAATGGATAAAAACCCTATAACCCGAGTGCTTTCGAAAGCGCTCAGGTTATAGGGTTTTTATTCATTCCTATATCATCGGTAGAGATACTTTAGCCTTCAGCAAAATGTTCTTGCACTCACATGCTGTTAATCCTCATTCAATCTCACAAATGGAGGGGATAGGCAAACTAATTTCCATAGATTTTATATATGCATTTTGAAATACTAAAAAGTTATAGATTACTACATTGATCTAAAAAAAAAAAGCACTTTCATTTATCTGGCTTTCTAACTAAGCTACATGAAGTTCTACAACATTTTGTTTCTGTTCAGACTATTAGCTTGATCATAACTCTCCAACAGTATAACAAAAGAACTTGATCAATGTGCAATCAAGACAAGGAAAAATGATTTATGAAAAATGTATATAAATAGAAAAATAAATGGAAAAAGATGTTACATCAATGTATAGGAACATCAAAGACATCACAAGTAAAGGAAGATGCACTGCTAGTGGATGTATAAAATAATGGTGATATAATTATGGGACGAGAACAAGTACTGAAAAAAAATTGACACAGTATACTGAGGGTTTATTCCATGACAGTAATGAAGAAAAGCCACCTAATAAGAAGAACATGAACAAATTGAAAATTCTCAAGTTAGAAGTAGGAACAGTTATCAACAGAATGAAAATCAATAAAGCTACAGGACCAGATGAAATTGCAGTAGCACAAATAAAATGTTTGGAAGACATTGGTATATAAAAAAAAAGTTAAATATTATCAGTGAGGTTTATGAAAATGGTGATGTACCTGAGGATATCAGAAAATTTAACTTTATTGTGCTTCCTAAAAAACCTGGAGTCATTGAATGTGAACACTTTCTGGTAGCAGTGAAAGAAATATCATATAACTTGTAACAAGGACTGAAAATGAATTTTTTATATATCTCTTAATAAAATATAACAGAAGAGATGAAAAAGTACTGGCTATAGATAATTCAATAACATGTTTGAATTGATCCTTTTACCAGTTTCTGGTCAAAATGTACAGATATAAAATGTGTGAACTAAACACAAAAATTGACAGATAATGTAAATACTGCAAATTTTTGAATTCAAAATTGTATTCTATAATCTTGCAATTATGTAAATTTGGTCAATAGAATTATGAATACAACAGTGGGTTTATTTTTTTCTTTGTTTCATTTGTTTTGTTGAATTTTGCACAAAACTCTTCAAGGGCTATCTTTGCTAGCCATTCCCAATTTTGAAGCAATAGAGAAAAGGCAACTACTCAGCATCACACACCATCTACTCTTGGGCTACTCTTTAATCAGATAGTGTGACTGACCATCACATTATAATGCCCCTCCACAGCTGAAAGGGTAAGCATGTTCCCATGGCTTGCAGATTGCTAATCAAGCAACCCAAGTACTGGTCCAAGCCAGAAAATTTAATTCTACATTAAAAGTATGCAAAAACAATAAACTGAGGCTTACCTTTACAAGATTTATCCCTAACTGATTATAAACTCTTGCCAGAAGAATGTGGCTGTTATCATCTTCTGGTGTTAATAAGTTTAGAAGCTCTAATCCATTGCGCATACAGGTTTGGCCTTCCATAACATTTTCTATTTGTCTTCCTAAATCCACAAGATCCCATGATATTTTTTCAATTATCTGAAAATTGATTTCAAGTAAAAAAAAAACATATAATTTGACTAAATAATAAAAAAATGTTTCCTCGTACCCAAGGACTTTAAACATATAAAAACATCTCTATAAGTGGAATCTCGAGCATATTAATTTCAAAGTAGATAATAAAAGTAGAAAAATAAAAAAACTTTGGAAATAGGGAAAGTAATTTTAATAATGTCAACTAAGATGCATCAATAGTGAATAATAAACACATATACACAGAATATAAAGTTGCTTAGAGATTTTTTCTTTTCTTTTTAATCACAAATTTTATTCATTGTCCAATAAATATATCATTGAAACTCAAAAAATGTCAACAGAATATTTCTTCATGATGGCTTGTCCAGAAAACAATTGCTTAATAATGTTACGACAGCAGAAATCACGTGAAGCTGGTAACACATGATGAGATTCTAGAAGGATCGGGGAACCTCATGAACGTCCCAGCATTTGCTAGATGCCCTCTATTTTGGTGCATAAGATGGCAGATAAATTGATACGGACATAATCGAGTCAAGCCGTAAGAAAAGTGTGTAAATCATTGTGAATTATAGTGTGTGTTTGAGTTACAGTGACTGTGGAAATTCTGTGTATTGCAAAGTTGTATTGAAGAAGAATAAACTAGTTTTATTTAAGAAAGGACTTGTATCACTGAAGTTCCTCGGGAAGAATTTTTACGGGAAATTAACAAGCGACCAGAAACGTAACAATAACATATCAAAAGCACCTGGAGATATAGCTGTAGAAAAGTAGATATTTCTAAAATTGGAATCTTGAGAACTGAAAATTTCAAAACAATTATTTTTTTATAGAATTTTGTGATAAAAACAAGGTTTTAGGTGTGCTGAGTTTGATACCAAGATAGATTTACTCAAAACTGTGACTAACTCATACCTTTCTTCTGGAAACAGTGAAAATTTGCTTTCTAATTTGAAAATAGTTATAATTCAGTAAAAGTAAATTGAATTTTAATGTTTTAAACTAATTAATAATAATGATCCTAGGTTCTATAAAAGCAACAACGTTATAAATATTTTGATAAAAAAGGTTAGAGAAAAATGACCTTTTAACTCCAGATAATTATAAAATAACTTTTTATTTTAACCAACATTTTGCCTTTGCAATTTCATCAGGTTTAGTACCTACAATTGATTTGTAGGTTATTTGTAGAAGCTGCATGTTCTCAATATTTTGAGAAGTATTGTAGAAATTATAAATAAAGACACAGACAGTTATAAGTTCAGTTCATTGGGTATAAATTAAGCATATTATATTTCTGTTCTGAATAGTAAGTAGCAAGTTGTAAAGAAACTAAATGTACGAGGTGAGCATTAAACGTCAGTGTATATCCACTGCATATAGTGAAATAAAAATGTTTATATTTTTTATCTCATAGAGAGATATACGAGTTGCTCCCAGTTTGGAGGCCTCATACAGTAAATTTACTTCAGAATCAAATAGCATACCACCAAGAAAAGTTCTTCTGCACTTTTTTAGGTTCACATATTTCTGTTGTCAGATTTACTGCACTAATAGTTTATATCCAAAACGAGTGACACAAATATTAACCATGAACTTAAAAAAAAAGGTAAAAGCAACAGAAATTAACAAGTAGAGTAGGAAACTGAAGGAGTTTCAAAGAAACAATTTTTACATTTTTGTACACCAGTTTACAAATACACTCTAAAACTAAAATTACTGATTGAAGGATAAAGAACCAGTCCTTAGCTTACCAATACATGCAATATGATGAACTATGGTTGCAAGGTATGTTAAAAAACTAGAAGTTATAGTCTGGTACACAGAAACTATATGCACAGAAAAAAGCTAAGTATTTTATTGGAAAGTGAAAAAAAGTGAAAGCAAGAAGAGATGCAAACAGCTGTACTATACAGTGTTTTGGTACTGGTTTGAAATATTTCAAACTCAGAAGCACTTTTATTCTTTTAATGGTAACCATGTTTGAATAATGAGAGAAACAGATATACTGTAATAATACAAGTTAAAAACTTGGTAAAGCATAATAGAAGAGTTGGAAGTGGGTGATACTAACAAGCTGCCACTAGACTATAGCCTCAAATTAGGGATGGCTAACACAGATAGCCTTCAAGTAGCTTTGTGCACATTTCAATAAACAAACAAAAATTCTGCTAATAAAGTCTCAGTAATTATTTTTCCACATTCAGAAAAGAAAATAAAAACAATACATATTTTTAAAATCTCCAAAATATCAAGGTATTCTAATCTAAAGATGTTTACAGAAAATATAAATAAAAGTAATAAAAATTCAATTGAATGTATGGCACATTCTCTAAACACCAACTAACACAAACAAGCATGGGCTGTTTCTTGAGAGGAAGTTGTGAGCTGGAACATTAAACTTTGACTATCACTCTGATCTACCTCTCTCTCTACTAGATACAAAGACTTGAGGACTGGAGCTAGAATGAACTTATTAAAGAATTGAACCAAACTGATTGACAACAAAGGCAGATATTTAAAGGTAACAGAAAACAAAGAAAAGTCACATTCCTCATTTTCACCAACCATATCTGAGTTAATAAAATAAACAACCCTACAGTCAACTTCTAAGTTGTTGTGATCATACAATTCAAAGAGAACACAGAAGTACTATAGTACAAAATCTTGTCATCAAATGAATAAAGAGATGTACTATTTGTAGAAAGAAAAGCATGCTGTTTTATGATTTATTACACCATTCTTATTTTTGATGACCCAGTATGAATTATTTACTTTATTTGATGCTAAAAATCTAAAATTTTATTACGTTAAATAGCAATCTGCTTGTTCCTGCATTTAATTGCACTGGTAATCAATCTAAATCTTGGAGGGTATGAGGAAACCTTGGGATGACATAGATAATGAAAATCTCTTAGTAATGGTTTTTACATTGATGTAGCAGTTCTTCAATGTGTCACTACTTTTCAACTATGCTTGACATGGATGAGGGTGCTAGCTAGCCTCATGATGAGTACAAGAAAATTCTTCACATTTATATGTATGCCAAAACAGAATCTTGTAAACATGACATCATCTATGAAAAACAGGACTATTTTTTAACTGTTAACCAAAAAGCTAAAAATTTAATGTATGAAGTGAGATGCATTCACACTACCTTAACTGTTTATTGAAAAAATAAAATTGTCCATGTATACAAAATGTTTTTATTACAATGAGTAGGAGTTTTAAACATATTTTTCCACAGGTATGTGACAGGTTAAAAAAAAAAGTCTTAAATTAAATAAAGTTGTTTTTATTTATCATCATAAGTTACTAATTTCCAAGTGTGTAATAAATAATTTAAATAAATAAAGTTGTTTTTATTTATCATCATAAGTTACTAATTTCCAAGTGTGTAATAAATAATTTAAATAAATAAAGTTGTTTTTATTTATCATCATAAGTTACTTATTTCCAAGGGTGTAATACATAATTTAAATAAATAAATTTGTTTTTATTTATCATCATAAGTTACTAATTTCCAAGTGTGTAATAAATAATTTAAATAAATAAAGTTGTTTTTATTTATCATCATAAGTTACTAATTTCCAAGTGTGTAATAAATAATTTAAATAAATAAAGTTGTTTTTATTTATCATCATAAGTTACTAATTTCCAAGTGTGTAAATTAGTGGAATTCTTCATTATATTTTTGAGACATGATGCATCAAGATTTTATAATGTTTACAAAGTTTATATGCATAGTATCCAAAGCATTTAAAGTAAAGAGAAAACTGCACCTTTACAAGTGATTTAAAATAATTGTTTCAAGACCTATTGATCTAATTAAACCCTAAAGGATAGTCCTTTGGTCAGAAACAATATTAGGTGAAATGTATTTATGATAAAAAAAATCATGTTTGACTGCAGATGCTTTTTCATACTTCTCTTAATTAAGAAAATGAGAGTAAAAATACTATTTCTTATCTATAATTACCAAATATTATTTCTGAAGGAGTCCTTTCATTGATACCAGAACTCCTCAGAGGGCTGCAACAGTCAAGAGCCCATCAAAATCATTTATTGTTACAGTGTTGAATAATGAAAATAAGTCAAAAAATCAGAAAATGACATTAATTTAAATTTGTACACTATGTGTATACACACAAACACCCCCCCTCCACACACACAATTATAAATAAATTTAAGATTACTTTTTCTGCTATGATATAGTTCAACTGACTAATTCTGGTATTGAAGTGAAGGTTTACCGAGTAATAATCTATAATAAATAAAATACAGACATAATAGGCAAATACAAGAACTGTAGAAGAAGCATCTGCAGACAAGCATGCTTTTCAATAAGATCATTTGGTTCACTAGTATTTAGCATTTAATAATGAAACAAAATATGCTGTTCCAAGTTAAATATTCTACATTATGTTACACAGCACATTCTATAAGTCAAAATTCCAATACTAATATAAATTGTAAAATACAATGATATTTTTCAAAGAATTTCTTTCAGTTTTGGTCCCTACATTGTTTTTTTTTGTAATTTTCATTAAATGTGATTTTTTCTGTAACATAATAAGCTACTGTTACTTTGTAGGCACTATGCAATGTAAGATTGAAAACCTTATTTCATTTAAAATAAAATACATAATTTTTAAAATATATCATGCTATAAATCAATAAAATTCTACAAACTGACAGTCTTCAAGGATTCTATATGAACACATTTAGTAATAAAAAAACATTGTAATGCATTTGTTTGAAAAAATAAAAATAACACCACGATTTAACTAAGTTTTTTTACAAAGTATCAAAATTGGTTAATTGTAACTGAACAGTATACAAAAATGTGTTTAGGAACTGTAAAGTATAAAATAGAATAATATGAAATCTTTCTATTCACTAAAAAATTTGCATTTCAATGTCTAAGAATCTATATTTCAATTCAATCTACCTTAAGTGGAGTCTCTGGATGAGCTACTGTATCCCTTTTGACAGTTTGATGTCCTGAATAAGGACAGTTTCCTCTGCTAACAAATTTTCCTTCTGAACTGATGTCAATATACGAATATTGTTGTTCTACAGAAAGTCTGCCGTTAAGAAAGAGAGGGAAATTAAACATATAATGTTACTAAAAATCTATAAAATTAGTGTCATTATTATCACACCTTATCAGTAATAAAAATAGATGCAACAAAGTAAAAGCTTATTCATATAAGAAGATTGAAATTAGAATTTTAAAACTACTAAACAGACATGATAATTTAGTGGAATAGGTGATATATAATGTCAAGTATATGACTGGTTTGTTAAACCCAACTCGACCAACTGGAATGAACTCTTATCCTACATCATGATGGTGTGGAATGGAAGCTTCTTGCCTTTGGTGAACCATGCCTCATCTTGCACTCTGATGATTTACAACAATTTAGAGGTGTATGAAAATGTGTAGTACATGTGTATACTCATATATACTCTGGTAACAGCACAAATATTAACCCTCACTCAGAAGAACTTAAGCTAAAAAGTATTTAAGTGATTATTTATTTAATGATGGCTGAAAAGAAAAATGTTGAATTTGACAGCTTGCATGTTACAGAATTTTACTGGATCACAGCTGCTTAGAAGTAGCTTCAGAAAGTAACTAAGGATAGTTGTAAAGAAGTTTGAGTGAGATCCAGAGGCAGTCTGTTGTAGGCTATTAGTGTACATAAAAATGTGTAATGAAGATATGTGTATTACATATATAATAATGTCAATTTGGTAAAAATGCTTCTTACACAATGTTTTTTATTTCCACCAATAATGATGATAAGTGAATGTAAATCTTCCAGAATAGCAAAGAAAACAATCCCACAAAGTGATTAGAATAATAGATTAAGACAACCAAAAAATTATCTTTTTGACAAAAACTACTAAGTAGTACACACTTTAAGAAAAATAATCATATCTGAAATGTCTTAATATATACGAGTTTATACATTAAAACCATTAGTATTCAGTCAGAAATAGATGAAAAAATCTAAACACTGGAGCTGTCAGAGCAAACATATTAACAAATGGTTCACACATTCACTTATACTAAATGGCTTGTGTCCATTACTTGTGGCTATTCACACATACACCAACAGAGGAGAGAAGCAAAAAGAACCCAGAATCAAAACTTCAAGTTCTGGAATAGTATTGAAAACTGTTGCTTTTAAGATTGAGAAAGAATTATGCAAGAAAATAAAAATTTCAAATATTTCTAGGGAATATGCAGAAAATAATATATGAATAGTTGTATGTTCAATGAATTTCCAAAAGCACTTGCTAGAGATGTATGTGCTAAACATATCATTTAACACATAAGTACAGTGTGATAAACAAGCCAAGTTGACAAAAGCACTTGCTAGAGATGTATGTGCTAAACATATCATTTAACACATAAGTACAGTGTGATAAACAAGCCAAGTTGACAAAAGAGTCTGCACAAAGCATACAAATAATCAGCTCATGTTATTCCCCATGCAAACCTTGTCATCCCTATGTAATCATTACTACAATCTCATTAACTCTCTCAACACAGGCCCGGCCAATTTGACTGAACACGTGACCTCTTTGTACTCGTTTAAAGTCTTTATAGACTTAATACTTCTAAATTTTAATATAGTGTATATCTTCACAAAATTTGGTAGTCTTTCAGTTCATATTATAAGTCTTTCAAATACAAAAAATAATATTTTTTAATAAAATAAAATAAAGATTTGTCCTTGAATATATTGAGTATTTGTTTTTAATAGACTATGTGCAAAGTGATTTTCATGTTAAAATTAAAAATACTTTTCCTCATCTCAAAAATCTCAAATTTCCTTTGTGTAATCCCCAAAACCTCCTAAATGCATTTCAAATGATCCTTTAAGTAAAACTTTATAGTGTATCTGTTACTTTCTCTACCCTATTTTAAAATGGGATCGGTCAATTCGACCAGCTTCGTAACCACCAAAAAATATTGCACTGCAATACCCCTTACTGTATTGTCATCTATGAACTGACAAACCTAACTCTCTTGGTATCACAAAGTATAGATTATGAAGGTAGGATTCTGCCAAATTTAACCTTTTCATATAGAATTATTCAATATTCTAGCCATGAATTATAAATCAATAAACTCACAGACTAATGCTGACTAAGCACAATAATCAACATACATTATGCCCTAGACCTGTACTAATATGGGGGTGGCTGTCACTACTATACCACCATCTATGGGTCAATAAACTTACCAAAGTCACTTTCACAGAAAAACAAAAGCAGACAAAATTTTGGGAAACAAGGACTTTTCCAATACAATTTACTGCAGACTAAGTTCTTTTTGGCACAGTTTAAGAGCACAAAACCTTGAAGCCATGTACATATCTTTCATGCCCAAGGGTATATAGTCTTGTGTGTAAAGACCACATAAAATCTCCCTTTCATACACATAAGCATTTTCAGACGGTTTCTTACGTAAACATCTACTATTGTTCACTAATAAATATACAATTCAACGTAAGTATTCAGTAAGCAAGTTCTTGCATATCCATTAGAATTCAGAAAGATAATTTCCATAACTATCATACAGATAGTTAACATTGTTCAACAGCTCGAAAAATAAGTCATAATGCCCTTTCAATTGGAAATCTTCAAATCATCCAACCGTCCTAGCTGTACTATAGCCAAAGTTATCACAATGCCCTGCAGACATTTTATCATAAAGTACAATTGAGTATCTAAAAAAAAAATCCTTTTGGTCACTGATTTATTAATAAAACAACCATCAAAACTGCCATTTAAGCAGTTAATCCAAGTAATAATGATTGGTCAATGTTTATATCTCAGCAAGCCACTGAGCAGTCAAGATACTCTCTACTGATGTTCCCTCACCTGACTCCTCACAGATGGTCGGACATATAGTGCTAGCACTTTCTTCCTCATCAGCTGAGCTTAGAACATACAACACAGTACTCTTACTGTTCTGTGACCAATCAACCTCCTCCAATTCTGATTTATGGTCTAACTAGTTCAAACAGGTTTATTAGTGAAATACAACTTCAACTTATCCATGTATTCAACATACTTTTATGCACCACATGATTTCTTAAATTATATTTGACAGATTAAGCTACTTGAGAATGAGAAAAGGATTAGCCTAGCCACAATTAAGTTGCTTTTGCTTTCATGATGAAGATATACACTAAAATCACACCTAGTTTCTACACTAAAACTTTCATTCCCGCTTTGTCTAATCATAGTATCTTTTCTGACATATAGGCCTTATCCAACTGTTGATGCACAAATTAATGTGGAAAGATTAATAGAGACTTCATCCACACAGTATATTTTCATCGTGACACTAAGGCACATGTGCAAACCATACATCACATCTGTTGGGAGCTGTATTTATGTGCAAACATTGAAAGAATTTGGTAAGAAACCAGCTAAATGTTGCTTTGTGTGTCATCACAATATAAGGCATGGGATCTTCCCAACTAGTTCAGTATTCGGGGTTCACAAACTACAAACTTTTATAAAACACCCAATATCTTGCACATTCAATTAATATCTAGCTATTGAAATTGTCTCCTATATTAGTGTGGATTTCTCTTGGTGTTCTGAATCAAGCAATTACATGCTCAACAACACATCAGCAACAGATTGTAGTAACATATCAGCCAGTGAGTAAGTTATGGTATACATGGTGAAGTAACTGTTAAAAAGCAAACATACCAATTACCTTTATCAGTCTCAAGAAAAGGGCATTAGCTGCATTACACATGGAGAACCATTATTCTAAATTTGCAACTGCTCATAAAAGGTCACATATTACATGTATCCATACTGTATTCCTAAATCAATATAATAGCCACATGCTTCACCACATTGGACAGAAAGTAATAATATCTTTCAGTTGTTTATGCTTAAGCTCCTTGTATGTCATTTATGACGTTTATCCACTGTTGAAATAATTAGCCTATATAATGTCTGTCACTACTACTTCTACAATGGCTTTCACTGTCACACAGTGCCTAGGATCTAGATAATTAACAAACTACAATCTGACCATCTCACAAAACTATCTATCCACATTACCATACTACAACCTTGACTTACAATGTACAACAAGATGATACTTTTAAAATGTTTTAATCCAACATTCAATCATCTCTTCTGTGTTATTGAAGTTTGTAAGCAATTGCAATGATACATAATTCACTCAAGTTTGGTGATGCAGTGTTTAACAAATATCACAAGCAGTTCTTTCTTTGCAATATGTATGTCAGGAGTCAAAAACATGCAACTTACACACACAATTACACAACTGATTCCACCCTGCACATGACAATACTGTTCCAAATTGTCTTGAATGGGCTAACACCATGGCCTAAAATAAAGTATGTTTAGATGACTGAAATACTATGTGATAGCATTCAGTCAACTAAAATGTATCAGTTTTAATTAGTGTTGATACTAATACGCTTATCTATAAAACGTTGGAAAGATGTGTAACCTAGGAAGTTACAAAGTTCTTGTTTCATCAGTGGTTAAGGCCATCCTTGGAGCACTGCAATCTTCATAGGATCTCCAAGTATTCCATCACTACCCAGAATGTGACCAAGGTTTAACCTCTCCCATCAGCATTTTCAGTATAAGTTCAAAAGAGGCAAGTGTATTCCTCAGCCTGAATGGCATGCCACAATATTTATACAAGCTATTTCAAGAGCTCAAAGCAGGATCAGATCTGCTCTTACTATTTAACCCTATGACCTCTGGTGTTACTTTTAAATTCCTTTCTGCATATGGTACTGCATTACATTCAAAATTTAATAAAACCACTTTACTATCAATATATGTCAATGAAATTAACATTATAATGTCCATTATAATTTGAACTTTTATATTATCCAATTTTAATTCATTCTTTTTTAAAAAAAACAACTTGAACTGCAGTTTTCATGTCACGTAATCCACGAGCTAAAAGAAATGCCATTTTCTTTAAGCAACATGTGGGGAGTCTGTGGAAATAATTTCATAAGTCCCCACGGACATCAGTTGACATAAATGATAAAAGACAAAGAATTTTAAAAGAAAATTAAAAATGAACTACAAGTAAAAATATAAAGATGTGAAATTACGCACATAAGAAAAATAAGACTTTAGTGGATTTCTACAAAAAAAGTTGAAAGATATGTACATATTTCCAATTGTTAATTTTAAACATTTCATTGCACTGTATGTTGATGATAATAAATTGTTAGTGATATAGTAGAGAAAATGGAAAAATAAACATTTACCTTAATCAAAACTTTTGATATTCATTTATATATGAGGTTCTAGAGATTAGGCAAATGAAATATGAAAACTGTAAGATTAAAATTACTATTTTTATCCTTCATATAAAAATCACCTTACAAGTGAACTATTCAGAGTCCCAGTGCAAATAACTACATGAAATAACCAATTTTTTATTACAAATGGTAAAAAAAGTAAAAATTAAATATTTCATTTTTTCTGAAACTACATACTTTTAGGAACATTTTTGTCAAATTTCAAACAATTTCACCCACAAGTGTTACTTTTGTAATGAAATATTATGAGAATGATATTACTTTTGCTCTGTAAGTGTAGTTTGAAGCCATGTGGTTAATTCAACTTAAATAACATTCTTCAAGCATTCCCAGACAATCAGATGTCCATGACAATAGAAAGGCATCAAAGTTCATGACTGTCTTCACTCACCTATGGCCCAAAAAGAATCTCAGCACACATTCCTTTTTTTCAAGCAATCCATAATAAAGATAAACAAACACTCTCAGAAGATTATATTGCTTTATCGTACAGCATGTGCTTAATTGCAGCACTATTTTATCTGTAATACCCCAGGAAAGCCTGCATGGTGTTTTCTTTACTGGATGTGCATCATCTGTATCTAAAGGTGGTATGTAGCTATTGTTTGTCCCAGTTAGCCATTTAGTTCCACAAACACAACTGTAAATTCAACCAACAGTTTAGAGTTCCTGTAATTGTATCTAATTTATCTACACATTCTTCAATTAACAGCCTGAAATGCTCTAATGAATATCCTCTTGGCCACAGTGTAGCTAAAGCAAACCTAGCTACAGAACTAGTTTCAATCAACTAATTACATAGTACTCTAACATACGACCAGTACTCAGAGATACAATTGTCTGGCCAAAATGAACTTTACTTCTGGACAGAACATTGTTTTATGTGTTAGTTCCAATACCATAACAAATGTTGGCAGCACACTACATTGGTTCTGCACAATATCCCAGAACACAACTTCTACATTTGAAAGTGGTGTAACATCTTCCTGGAAATGTATTCAAGCAGTCCACTGTTTCTAGGATCCAAAACTGCAGCTTTACTGTTCCAAAGGCCAAGCTGGTTTACATATTTTACAACAGGACCAAAGATACTAATGATTGATCATGCAGAAAAAGAATCAATGTAGTCCATTTGTCAACTTTAACTGACTGGAACAGTGAATTTACTCAGAATACCCGATTCACAGTTAGGTTAACCAAGGTTCTTGAAACTCGTGTATCAACCAGGAATTCAACCTCTGAATCCCAGGTACCCTTTACTGCACATGACAAAAGGTTTTAGTGTCTTACATTCAAAATTTTATTAAATTGCTTTTTGTTTATGTTATACCAATTAGAACAGCATAACATCTTAGCTAATAATCCATATTTTAATGGTATACAAGTTTTAAGTTCTTAATTCTACAAGGAAATATTTTAAAAAATCCTGAATTTCTACTAGTGTGACCAATGTGACACATTTTGTCTTAGCATGTCATCATCCCTCAAAAATGTACGAAATTAAACGTAAATTATTCTCTTTAAAATCATTATTGCTCAAACAAACCATATTTTTTATAGCCTTCAATTTTGTTTGGTTACAGAACTATCGAATAAAAATCAGACCCCTCTTGCCATATCCACCTGTCACATCCTCTCTTTCAGAATTCGTTGATAGTTCTCTCTTATGTTTCATTATACATTACCTATAACCAATAGAAAGTCTAGGTTTTCATATATCAAATGATGCATTGTATAATGTTGTATTCTAAACAGAATATCATCAGTTTCACTCACAGTACAAGATTCATTCCCATGGGAAAGTTAAAGACTAGCTTGGATGAATTTGTTACGGCTCTTGTCGCATAGTTAGAAAGCCAGGAAAATTGAGAAGTAAGTGAATTTGTCTACTTTTTGTATGTTATTAGTCTATTCTTTGGTGCATTATTTAATTAAATAAAAATCGTTAAGAGCAATACTCTAATTACTATAATAAAAAAATCAAGGTTAACTTTTACTGACAATTGAGGGCAAGAAAAAAGAGGATTGGGTAAATTCTTTATTTCTTGTTTTTCATATTTATTCTTTATTCATTATTATAAAAGTAACTAAAATCTAAAAATACAGATCTTTTTAAGTTAGGTAAAATAAGTAATAATATTAATATAATCAAAATGGTTCACAAGACATGCAATCAAACAGCTCGTATGTAATATAATCAAATTACAGCATAGTGTGAGTTGCATGTTCACCAAGTGATTTACAACTCATAATTGTGCAAATAGTAATTAAATTTAAATATATGTATAATGTTACGAACTTAGAACTACTTAGGATAAACGAATGTCTTTTCATGTTACAATTTGAAGTCATTCTAGAAAGAAAAAAAAGAGGTTAATTTAGGTTTATTTTGATTTTTTTTTGGTGGTTACAAGGTCGGTCAAATTGACCAATCCCGTTTTGAGATTGTGTAGAGAAAATAACAGATAAACTATAAAGTTTTACTGAAAAAAAACGTTTGAAATACATTTAGGAGGTTTTAAGGATTACACAAAGGAAATTTGTGATTTTTGAGATGATGAAAAGTATTTTTAATTTTTAACATGAAAATTATTTTGTACATGGACTATTCAAAACAAATACTCAGTATATTCATGGACAAATCTTTATTTTATTAAAAAGACTTCACTAAGAAATATGACTTTTTGTATATGAAAGACTGCCAAATTTCATGAAGATATACCATATATATATTGAGAGTTATAAGTATTAAATTTATAAAGAATTTAAACAAGCACAAAAGGTCACATGACTCAGTCAAATTTATTGACCCCATATTGAGAGGGTTAATGTAGTTATTTACACTCACATTCTGAATAGTGCACCAGCAAGGTGATTTTCATTTTTAGTATAAAAATACTATCTATTATCCTACAGTTTTTACATTTCACTTGCATAATCTCTAGAACCTCCTAAATGAACATCAAAAGTTTTTTAAAATGGATGTTTATATTTCATTTTCCATTTTCTCTACCACATCACTAACTGTAGCTATTATCATAAACATACAGTGCATTAAACTGTTTATAAGTAAGAAATTTAAATATATACATAACTTTTATCTCTTTGTTGCATAATCTTAAAATATCTTCTTGGGTCATATGTGTAATTTCACGTTTTTACCTTTTCACTTATAGTATATTTTTAATGTTGTATTTTCCTTTCCAATTCATTGTCTTTTATTATTTATGTCAAAACACCAATTAATGCCCATAGGCCATTAAAATGTTATGATTGGCAGAGTCGTGTCAGCTGAAGGCAAAATGGTTGGCACATGCCTTATTTTTATAAACCTTCACGAATGAGGAGATGACATGTAAACTTAAAAATATAATTAAAACTTTCAAATATAAATTTTAAAACACAAATAATACATAAGTAACTAAAGTATCAAAGGAAAACCTAAATGCAATTTAACTATTGAACAATCATGTATAAGACGAGAAAAAACAGTCAAGCACTAGAGACAATGATCTTTACAATGGACAAGTGGTAGTTAGCTTGTCATTTCAAACATAATTTATGGCCTACTTTCCTTCTAGGCTGTAGAAATTAAGCAAGAAGTCTGTTCTTTCTCTTGCTTATCAGCATGCTATTCAAATCTAAACAAGACTGTTGCTTAGCAACAGATTATTTTGTAATGTGGATGTGGCATTTACCAGAAAAGAGCAAGTAATAAGTTAATTGTTGGAATGATGCCTTTGCAAAATGACACTACTGTTTAGACTTTGACTTAGTACTTGCAGAAGCCTGTCTAGACTGTTGTAGAGGTACTGAGACAAACCTGAACAAAAACATTAGCAACCAAATCTAAGATATTTCAACTGCACCTACATCAGGTGACAAGAAACTAAAGTTTTAATTGTTTGTTTCAGAGGTTTCTTTCGAAATAAAGGATTAATAACTTGAATAATATAAAACTTTGAATTATAATGTAGTTGATAATGTCAAGTTCATTACACTACATTAATAGTAAAGTGCTTTAATTAAATTTTGAGCGTACCTTTAACTCTTTGTGACATGTGCAGAAAGGAATTTAAAGAGTGCACCAGTAGGGTTCAACTTCATGGGTATTACCTGTTCAACTTCTTTGCTACTAATCTGCAAAAATGAAGTGATCTCTTAAAGCATCTCGGCTGGCACATGGTTGAGACAACCACATACATTAAAACTCATTCTAGAAACATGTAGTTCATCCTTTCAATTAACAGTGATATATTGTCAAAACAAACATACTGTCAACCTACAAGCTCCAACCATGACCTCCCAAACAACCCCTAGTGGTTACAACATAAATCTCTCCTCACTGAGAAACTCTAGGCTACATCATGGTTAACTAGTTCCTCCTCATGATTCTGTCACTTATGGCAGTAAGAGACCTCTACCTTCATACTCCAGCAGCATCTCCATTCTTCTGACCACAAGGAGAGCCAAAAGTGAGGCTTAACTTTTACTAATCAGTACATAGTAAGGGCCCTATAAATAATACCCCTACTTAGTCTCAAGATCTCCTGGCTGCAAGTTACCATAGCAACCCTCATTTATCCATATTGCCTTTAGCTGAAATTCATATTTACTAAGGGAATATGTTTCAACAGCTTGTATATGATCCTTGATCACATAAAGACCAATAAAAAGGCATGAAGGATTTGAGTGATGCCAACATTTCCAGAAGAAAAAGAACCATCCATGCAGTGGGAGTAGGAGAGGTGAGTAAGAGTGGCATCCTGTTCTATAATGTTGAGCAGGATGGGAGACAGCTGAGCCCGACAGACAGATGAAGAAAAAAAAAATATCCAGACTGATTACATATTGAATTGGGGCAAGAATAGATGTCGCAGTCCCAAAAGGGAAGTTGGACAACCAATCCCAGTAAAAAAAACACAAATTGAGGAATGTGTAACTTCTGATCCTTAGAGAATCTAGGCAATAATATAGACAAAGAAGATCAATGTCTGGACACCAATCTCCTGTCAGTATAGGCCCAACAACTGACAGGAACAAAACTCTGAAGAACTAGACAGACTCTCTCACTACCCCCAGACCAACCAGACTCAGATAACCCTAGAACTAAGTTCCAAATCCTGATGAACTGTGAGAGACAGAAACCCTACAGGTTGGATGGATAATAGAGGGGAAGATGTGAAATGAATGAATAATTGTGACCCAAGGACCTGCAGAGCGCCTGAGCCCATGGTTAAGGTTATAACACGTCCAAAAATACTTTGAACCGAGCCCCACAGTCCCTGTATACAATAATCACTGATGCTGCTGGCGATCCGACTAAGCAGTGGAAACCTTGGACATGGACAGAATCTATTCTTAGTAACTATGTACTAAAAAGGCTGTGGGGGTCAGGACTCATGAATAGGGGTGGAACTATGACCCCCTGTAAGAGCCAATGAAATTTGAGACACCAACAACAACTGGGAGGAATGTAGAAGCCAAAAATGAAACCAAAGTGCATGCAAAAAATAGATCCAGCTCGTCATCAATGAAGCTGGGAACTCAGTCTTTTAACAAAGGGAAGTGAAAGGAAACAAAAATGTTGAATTTGAGTTGTAAGTCCTTAGACTTACTTTGTCCCACCAGAGGACATAGAACTAGACTGGTGAACTACAACTCTGCCTTAGAACTCTGAAATTTGAGGAGCAGATGTGTTATTTAAGAGTCAGAAAAATGCCTCCAATTAGTGGTGTTAGGCTAAACCACAAAGTTCCTTCATGTAATTAAGCAGTAAACCTTCCAGCATAAATCCCAATATCCGTGTATGGAGTGAAAATTAAAAATTCCTTCCCAGACTTTTCTGTCATCAAGTAAGTTGTAGGCTCAAAAGCAACCAGGAAAAAGCCCAAAACATCACACAATCTAAGAACCAACACAAGAAAAACAAATCAAAGGCAGCTTATCACACAGTGGCCTCCTTTTCATTTTTCATAGGTCATTTAAAAACTGTGCTGATGACCATTGAATGGAACAGCATTTCATGAGGTATAGTAAGTTGTTTTGTTAGAGCAAAGCAACTGTGGGTCATATGCTGAGTACACACTAGGTAATCAAACCCTGGACCCCAGCACTACGAGTCTGTAAACTTATCACAGTCACCCAAGGGGCTGAAAATCCAACAGACTAAAAGAAGACACAGGAAAAAGTGAATCTGAAGTCTCCCCAAAATGTCAAAGATTGCCCTCAACTGCAGCCTCAGAGCCCCCTGGAGGACCACCACATATCTGAATATATGTCTCCATTTCACTTTGAATGAAATCACCGACCAATGCTTAGATGGGCAAAGAAGAAACCCTTAAAGTCGTGTAATAGCTATAAGTGTCAGCAGAGGTAAGTACATTTTGGAAAGTAAAGTTTACAACAGCAAAAAAAAATCCAATAGTAGGACAGAGGGTTTTCAGAAGTTATGAAATTGAAGTTGAGTAGTGCTTTCAATAAAAAATGTACAATATGAAACTTTTGTTTTTATAACTAACAACTTTGTCAAAACAGTATAAAGGAAGATTTTACACATAAGCAAGTTCTATCTGCAAAAAGAAAAATATTTGTGAAATTAAACTCTAGTTAGTATTATCTTAAGGATTTTAAGACATTTATTCTCTGGATTCATCAATTAGTTAGACGTTAACATTGTTAGTACCTTTAGTAATTTTTAAACAAATGGTTTTCTCCATATTTCATACACACAGTTTCTCATTATCAATGGCAATGTCTTGATGAATTACCTTTGGTACAGAATTAAGATTTGTCAAAATAATGTCATCCACATCATTTTGACAAAATGACATTCAGAGTTGTCCTCTGAATGATGGTAACACACAGAGCATATAATATTCAGGTAGAAACCTGTTTTTAAAATAATTCTTGAAGGAAAATGTGTTGAACTAAAGATGATTCTACTTCATTTGAGAGATACATAACTTACATTAACTAGAAACCATAAATGTACACATGTAACATTAAATGACAAACAGTTTGAGAGAATTTCAGTTTTCTAAAATCATGTTACTTACTCTGGGTTTTGTAACCACTTCAAAAGAAAATGCTGTGGTGAAAACACTGGAAAGCAAGAAACCCCAAGTCGTTTGGCAAGTATAATATAGAGAATTCCAAGTGAAATCAAGTTTCCTGTGCGTGTCTTCAGCACCTTGATTAAAAACATGAGATATATAACTAATGAATTTTCCCAAAACAAAATAATGCTGTCATTATGTTAAATAGTTTGTGAATATGAAACCTTATTAGTTGTTTATCATAGGGTACACAAATTAAGAATGTAAAACAAAATCATAAAATGAATATACCCACTGCTTATAAAAGTTGTGAATTACACATTACCTTAACTAACTTTATAATTATTCATGATGAAGTTACAACCAAGATGAAGAGGAACTCAAATCTTTGTTTCTACTTGTTTTATAGATGTTCTGTCAATTACACCATTAGATCTTGTATGCTGAATATTTTATTGGCTTTTGAAAGAAAGGAAACTGAACTTTTCCACAACATGTACAATACTACATTTTATATGAATTCCTCTGTCAATATATATACAACATTTACATAAACAATATAACTATTGATAGATTTATCACAAAGAGCTGGGCAGTTTATGGAGTTTAATTGATTAATCTATGGGCTCATTATTCAAATACATTCAATTAATGGATTACTCTAATGAGACTAATAATCATATTTTAAATATATTTGGCTTTTTTTAAAAACATTTTCAAATACCCTCTGTTTAATATGATATACATCTTCAAGTACAACAGTTTAGGATTAAGTTATTTTTTAGCCCCTAAACTGCTGTACGTGTAAATATGTCATATTATCGTATGTAAAATATAACACACATAACATGAAACAAGTAATCAGCTGAAAATATTATTAATACCATTCCTTTCATTTCTCTACAAATTTTCACAAGAATACTAAAACTACTGAATTTTTATTGATGAAAATAAACAAACCTTGTTATCATTAATTATAAATCACAAAAATACTAAACATTTTAAGGTTTTATTGTCCATAATCCTAATACACACTCTTTAAAAAAATTTCCCCAGTGTAGTAAGGGATGTAGCATGATGAATATGAATCAGTAGGGTTAAGAAAAAGCACAGAATTGTTAAATAAACTGGGTTATTTATTACTAAATAAACTAATTATTCATTAAAATCATTATCGTTAATGCAAATGAATATAACCCTGTTATGGAGAATTAATATACTTGTCCTCATATTTCATTTGATAAAATCATTTTCTTCTTTGTTTGAAATTAAGCATAAAGCTACACAATGGGCTATCTGTGCTCTACCCACCACAAGTATCGAAACCTAGTTTCTAGTGTTGTAAGTCTGTATACATACAGCTGTGCCACTTGGGGGCTCTGATAAAATCAGTAAATATTCTTGTGACAATATATAATGGATAATATATAATTTAGTGAAAACAAACAGACTCTAATGAGTAGTCCTAGAAAAACATCCAGTACATTATTTACTATTTGGCAAGAAAACTTATGATCATACTAGATTACCTCTCTGCAAAAATCAAATTTATTCAAAGGTGGAAACTGAATTTTTATAAGAAATATTAAGAACATGATAATTTTTTTCTAATTTCATCCTAGCTTGAAGAACAACTCTATAACTTTATAGATATAAAAACATCATACACTTTTAACTGAGTTGTTTATATGGACAAAAGTTAGAAAGAACGCATTAAAATGATTAACAAGTTTACACTTTACAGTACAAGTTGGATAAAACTGTAAAAACACATATGTATGCTGAGAGATCACTAAGTAATCATCTTATAGTTCTAGGCTGTGTTTAACCCTTTGGGCATGTACTTTTTCTTTTTTTTAGTTAATTAGATCAAATATACCTCTAAAACCATTTGAAATAGCCCAAGACACATGTGGAAACAACTATTCAGAACAACATGAAGACTCAAATTATATAAAAAAATTGACCTAATTTGCATATCTGATGACATTACACTTCTAATATGGCCACCATATTTGAGAAATTTGTAGTTTATTCTTTTTCCTTCCAAGTTGACACACATAAATCACCAAATTTCATAAAAAAAAACAGTTAAAAGTTATTATTTAGCTTTTGCCACATTGTATTTATTGTTCAGTACCCCTCTGAATAGACAAATTATGTGATCTTTAAGCCAGTGTTTTGGAAGCAATTTGTAAATACAGATAATGATATAATAAAACAATTACACATGGATAGTTTCCCTTTCCTCATGAATACAGAATCACCTTTTTTTTATGAGAGGTAAGACAGCAGGTTTCAAAGCTGCTGGCATGACACGGCAGGTCACATTCACTGCACTATATAGTCTCATGTTCTGATTAGACAATTCCTAAGCCAAAGACACACTAATGTAATTACCCTTTGTGGGTAATTCAAACAGGCAGTGAAAGACATAGGAATGTGATGAAGCTGATGAGATGAGACTCTCAAAAGTTTCCTCGCCTGTAAAGAAAGTCCAGAATAAGCAATATGGATACTTGTGAAGCCACCTTGTCAAAGTAATTGGGGATAAATCTTGGGAAACTGAAGGATCCCAATGAATAAAGAATCGAGTTCCATCATCTCGAAAGGACTTAGAACGAGTCACATAACTCAGGGCTCTGACAGGACACAATAAACAATCAGTGTCCGATTGGTCGTAGAGGTGAGATATAGCTGGCAAAAGAACTGGTGAGAAGGATTTATCCCCTTCCCTGGCTGTCAGTCTTAGAAAGAAAGGACCTATCAGGGTATAGCAGGAGCAAAATGGATAAAGAGTCCTATGCATGTGTAGTGAAAACAACTCTGACCTATGACATCCACATGCCAGCAGTAACAAAAAATACCCACTAAGGGAAAGGTGATGGTACTTGAGACTAAAGGCTCAAATGGATGTCAAGACAAAGAATGTAATACCACCCTAATATCCCAGTTGAGTAATTGAAAAGGTTGTTTGGGAAGAAGAATTAAAGGATGGAAGAAGGCCCGATAGCACTGGAGAGTCAAAATCTTTCCGATGTTTAGAATAATGAAAAGTAGTCAATAAAGCTGCCTTATATAAAGCAACAGTAGATAAAGCTAGACCAAGAGTCAAAAAATGAGATATGTTGGGCACGTTTGGATGAAGTGGGTTAAATTTACTTGTGAGACACCACTGGCTATAAGTGTGCCATTTTCATTGACAAATGGCCATTGTGGGTCTACAGATAGATTGAGACATATACAAGACAATTTTATAAGTTAAACCCCAATTCCATGCAAAGGACTGCATAACTTCCATACATGAAGTTTGAGCTTCAGAAAGTTTGGGTGTAGAATGTTGAATCGAGGTTGCTTTAACAGAGATAGCCAAAGAGGAAGAGGTGGACCCTCTTGAAGATACTGTAGAAAAGGAAACCATGGTTGAGCCAGCCAATCTGGGGTTACCAACAGCTCTTAAGTAGAGGATCAAATCATAGCCAGAACTCTGGGAAACAGACAAATTAGGGGAAAGGCATAGAGGTGCAATCCCATTCAATCTTGACTGAATGCATCCATCTCCAAAGTCCAAGGATGAGGTACCAGGGACCAAAAATGACTATAATTGAGAGTTTCAATGAGTGGCAAATGCATTGATCATTAGAGTCCTGAACTGAGAGCAAATCCATTAGAAAACCTCACAAAAGATCATCCATTTGATCGAGAGAATTGGATTGAGCTGAGAGAGATGATCTGCTATGAAATTCATCACCCCTGAAACATGGCAAGCCAGGAGGCTGATATAATGGGAGTGAGCCTAGTAGAGAAAAATCCAAAGTTTGAAAACAAAGGTCCAAAGAACACATACCCCCATGATGGGAAATTTAAGAAACCACTATGGAATTTATGGAATGAATCATGAAATTTTCCCCTGCAATAGATCTTGATCCATTGCCAGTTGGATAGCACAACATTCTAAATTACTGATGTGGAAGGAAGATTTGTCTTCCATCCATAGACCCTGGAATTCCTGATCTTTGATATATGCACCCCATCCCTGAAGTGAGACATCTGTGAATAGACGAAACTCAGAATGAGAGAGTGGTATAGAAATACTGATTGTAGTGTTGACCCAATCCAATGACCACTCAAGAACTACGATAATACTCCTGATCAGAATTCCCAATCCATTGGTCACACAATGACCACTGAAAGGACTGCATGTGTGCTCATCCCAAAGAAATCAGAGATATGAGGGATGCCCACATCCACAAAAGAGATAGATCCATTCACATAAGAGTCTGACTATCTATTCTGCAGCCTGGAATTGGATGGGAGTTGGCTAAGCCAGGCTTAAAATATTTTGAAAAAGACATTCATATGGACAATATTTTAAGTTAGCAAGAAAGCCAGCCTTAGTGGCTTCTGAAAGGAGAATCTGGGCATGTTTTTCTGCCAACTGACAAGATTGTGCCAGAAGTAACCAGTTGTCCAGATAATAGTGTGTGTACAGGCCCAAAGTGTGGAGGTGACAAGAAAAACTTATGACTCTGCAAAAAGACATAGGTTGCACATGCTAGATCAAAATGTAGATCTCTGAACTGCAGAACCTGACCCCTGTGTATGAAATGTAGCTAGTGGCAGGATGACTTTGCAATAAGAATGTGGAGAAATGCATAAGCAACATCAAACTTTGTCATCCAAGGACCTGGTGAAGGGACTCCATTGTGAGAAAGGGAGATTGGGAGGATCTAAGAATTTGTTGAGATGAGAAAGATTGACAATCAGCCACCAATCTCCTGTCTTCTTGGGCACAATAGATAAACAGGAATAAAATCCCGAAAGAACGGGATTGACTCCCACTACCACCGTCTTGAACAATAACTCTCTGATAGCCTTAGAATGAAGATCCACACTCCACTGATCTGTTGGGGGTGGAAATACCACAGGTTGGGAGGATAATGGAGGTGGAGAAGTTAACGGAATGACCAACCCCCAATGCCAAAACCTGAAGTACCCATGGATCTGGGGTGATGGAATTTCAGGTATCCCACAGACCCACCCACCTAGGGTAGTCACTGATGCCATTGATGATGGTCTACCAAAGAGGAGGAGCCTTGAAACTAAGGATGGAATCTATTCTGAGTATCCACAGAGTGAGGAACAGAAGCTGGGGTTTGGAACACACAACGAGCAGTCACACCATGATTTCCAGCAGGAGCCAAATAAATTCTAGAGGCCAACAACAACAAGGAAAAAGTAAAGGGGTGACATCAATTCATAATTTCAAACCATCAAGGGACAAAGAAAAGGAGCCTCAAGTAACTCCCGGAGGGCTACAGCAGGTAGACAAACTCCATCCAACAAAGTTTCTCTACCCAATAAACCCCAACAACCTACAAGCCAGGAAACCAAAGAAAGAGCAGAAGCTGACAATTTTACCATGATAGAAGTCAACAAAAGACCCAAGTCATGCTCAAATTGATGTGGGGACCACTGATAGTCTTCTGACAATATTTTTTTGTGTGGGGGGATATAAAAAAAAACGAATCCGAGAAATGTCTGGAACCCCACATATCCAAGAGAGGATCTAATCTGAGATTCAAAGGTACCTGGAGAAAGCCCCTAAACCTCACAAACCCGACTGACTAACTGGAAAAATGTAGCAGGAGGTGGCTGATCCAAATTGGCCTCATGAGAAGCCCACCTGCTAAACAAAGGAAAAAAAAAAGAGAGAGAGTCCAAATTCTCTCCAGACTGTCCTGAATAATTGACAAAAGCAGCCTCAGAACCCCCTGAAGAGATGCCCCAAGACCGAATATATGTTTCCATCTCACAACAAATAAGATCACACAGCCTCAACTAAGGGTGACCCCCACCCTGACCTTTAAAAGATGCTAGATAACAGGGGTGGAATAGAAGAGGGCTGATTAGCCTCCATGCTGGAACAGTAACCCATTGAATTCATGCCTGAAAATGGCATGTCACAATTTTTTTTTTAATAATAATTATTAAATATAATATATACAGAAAGCCACTAGGCAATGCCAAAATTGCAACAAAGTACACTAATTATTGCAGTAGAGAAACCTGTGTCTGAACGCTCATCTGAATGAGGTACTTATATACAGTACCTGGATAGAGGGTTCATCGACGTAGGTGGAGAGTATATCACCAAGGGCAAGTGAGTAGGGAATAAAAGAATGGAGCAAGCAAGAAAAAAATCAGACCAATGCTTAGATGGCCAAAGATAAAAATCCTGGCTTCTGAGCAATAGTGCTAAGTGTCAGCGGATGGTATGTTTTGGAATGCAAATTTTCTTCTGTTTTATATCCACTTCACAGAATTTTAATGCTGTTTTCAGCTATGGAGTGCTTGGTTTCTTTTAAATATCAAAAATGTACGACAGTCTATTCAAATGTTCTTTAATCCTTGCATTCAGGTCTCTTCTAGTTTTATCTAAATAAAATAGTTCACATTTTTTTGCATATCATTTATGACTCTTTAGTATCCTTTTTTTTCAGACAATTTCTTACAACAGTGTTCTTGTTTTTGTACAATTAACAAGATGATGTTAACACTGTCCTTTTTTTTTGATGAGGTGTTTTCATATTCCACCAAGGTTATCACTGACATCTTCAACAAGAGTGATAGTGGTTATGATAAGGTTTTGTGGTTTTTTGTTGGATTAAATGCTTTATGGTTTCTTTGTTTGGGTTTCATGGACTTTTATTTAGCTTTTCCTTTGAGGTAACTATTTTTATAAATGAAAATCTCTGATATTCTTCTTAATTCACTGTTTAAATTATGGGTTACACATGTCAAGTACAATTCAGATTTAGCATTTTAAGGTTCCACGTTTGTTGTAGGTGGTGTGCATATTTCCAGGTTATGTACTATACCAAGTGTATTGGTTTTAAATAAACATGTGTCAAATTCAGTTGATTTCCTAATGATGCAAGTATTAAAAAATTTATGGAGAAATTTTCAATGGTGAAGTGGATGAAGGAGTGAATTCTATTGATACAGCAAACTTTGAAGATGATTTGAATGGTTAATGAATAAGAAAATTCATTACAAGTTTAACAGAGTAACAAATGTACAATGTTTCGACAAGGTTTTTTCATAAGCAGATTATTTTCAGATATAAAGTTTGGTTTCTTTTAAATATTCAAAATCACACATGACAGTCCTTTCTAGTGTTCTTCGTCCCATTCTCTTCCAGTTTCACCTACATAAGATTGTTCATGTATGTCACATTTAATTTCTTATATTATTTCTTTAATTATCCTTCTGCTTTGGATAATTTCTTATCTGATGTTGATGAAATCTTGTCTAAACTTTGTACGTTTGTTACTATGTTAAACTTGTAATATAAAGTTTTCTTCATTGCCCATTCAAGCCATCTTCAAACTTTATTGTCTCAAAGTGAATTTTTTGTCATCAAAATTGTTGATACAGCTTACAAAACATTGTTTTTCATGATCAGAGTTAAGAACTACAGAGAACATCATCAATATACCTCCATCCAGTGTACAGAAAAATATATGGCTGTACTGAAGGCCTTCCTTTAGTTGAGTTAAGAAGACATTGGCTAATGAACTAGATAAAGTTCCACTCATACAGAATCCATCAATTTGGCAGTAACTTATATTGTTAAATTAAAAGCAAAAGTTTGTTGCTAGATCAAAAACATCACTCAATTTGAAGAAGTTGTGGTAATTCTTCATTTATGGTAATTAGTGATAACTTACTTGAATTCTTTTTCTCTAGGAATATAGGTATACAGAGTTTGTATATCAAAACTGTCATTTTAGTTTTATGACTTAATTTCTTCAGTAATAGGAAAAACTAATTTTGATTAGCTGAGTATTTTTGTCACCCTACTCAATGAAACCGATGCTAATACATAACCAATTAAGTGAATTTCCCAGCTCCATAATTCAATAGCAAAACTGTAACAAAGTATGCTCAAATATAGAACCAGAAATATGGACTTGGTTAGTTAGCACACTATCCAATATGCCATGCCTGGTCCATGAACATACGAGGAAATAAGGTGAAATATGATTTAACTTGGAAAAAATCCTTAATTTGAATTTTCTTACACTCAACTGTTTAAGTAGGATAGTGGTATCACAAAGCTAAGGAAATTAAATGTTTGTATGTGAATAGTTCTTTAATTTTCTAGTATCTAACATCATCTTCAATTTATAATTTAATTAAAAGCTTAAAGTAATTCATTGTTGCGTTACTTTAACAGTAAACACATGGTTATATCTACATAAAAAATAAAGTACAATTTTGATGATAAACATCAACATTAAGTCAATATTAGATATGTTAATTACATACCTCATGAATATAGTAACTTTTCACAATTTGATCAGCCCTAGTTTGTTGAAACTTGAGATGATGAAAAAGGACTACATTCAGGGAAGTAAGAATGGCACGGCAATCTCTAGGCAGCCACAGTGACTCTGTTGCTTCAATGTCTATGGAATATGATAAAAACCATCTATAGAAATAAAATTGGTTTATTTTCAGCAATTAAATTTCAGCTACATAATTTGTAAGAATTTAGGTACTTCATTTATAAATTGTCTTCAACAAAAACATGTTCCTTAATGGAATGCAAAATAGTCAATTTTGAATGTACTCAAATACTCAAGTCATTTGTAATTCAATACTTATTTCAAACACAGTGTAGAAGTATTTCATTTTATCAACTTACTATAATTATATTTACAGGTTTAATAAGAAATATGTTAATACATTTGAAAAAGCAGGATGGTGAATAGACTTAAGTTGTAATAATAAAATGTATAAACTATATTTTAAATTTTTGGCAAAAAAGTGTTCTACTAAGATACATTTTTATGGATAACAAAGTCGACATCTTATGAAGAAAAATTTCCAATGTTCGAAAATATATCCCCATAAATATTAACAGTTATAAATGAACCTAGACATTTCAAAGTCTCTTTAGTATAATCAAAATATTTTAATTGTACACCTAAAAATGACCAAAACAATTTATGCAGAGATGAAAAACATAAAAATGAAAAGAAAGGGGTCTTTAAAATGATATTTTTTTTTCTTTTGCAAGGAAAAACCTCATATGGAAGTAAATGTGTTTCATGTATGATTTTTTCTTAATCATAAATCTGTCATTTCAACCTTACTTTTTCATTTCAACCAAAACGTTATAAAATTGACACTTTTTGAGTATGTACTAAATAGTTTTACATCATCATTCAAAATGTCATATCAATTTTATTTTGCACAGTTAATATTTTGTTGAACTTGCTGTGCATGTTGTATTTCATGGTTGTTGTATTCTTACACAGTTTTAAAAAGTTTCCTTGACATTTATGTCATGGTCCTACTTAGGGTATACATAGTAAACTAATATAATATTAAAAATGTTTTTTTTGCTTTTTTTTGGTTATGAAATCAGCTTTTTTTTCATAATTCATGGTTATTCACAATAGACAAAGGCTCACATATAATGTTTAATGGTGCTATGCAAACAGCTCCATAAACAACTTGCAGAACTGTTGAAAGGTCTGAAGAATAATGTTAACTTTTTGTGTTTCAGCTAAGGTATAAAACTGATTGTAGTAGCAACAACAATTTGTTGGCTCAATGTAAATTTAGAAAGCTGTAGAAGATGAATCACCAAGGGGAAGTTCAATGAGGGAATACTTTTTTAGATAACATTAATAATGTTATACTTCAGATTACCAGTTTACAGAGATGGAAAATGGGGCTTTAAGGAAGAATTTACAATTTGCTCTCCCTCCTAAAAAGATTGAAAGAGAACATTACTTGTATGGCTTTGAATAATGTTTACACCAACTAATATGTATATTTATTTCAGAAAATATGAGACATTTAAACACCTTTCCAGGACAGTGCTTTCTTCATATCAAGAATTCAATTGTAAAAGGTAAAGAACATAAAGCTCTCATTGACTTGAATAATGGAATATTGTCATTATTAAGCCTAAATGTGATCCAAAATAATGTAGATTATTATATCAAGGGGTAAACAATATGCTTAATAAAAAAATAAAACAAAATATAGATATTTAAAGAATTGAATTGAATCCTACTACAAGTAACAAACTAAAATTACCATTTTATTTGTTAAAATGTCAAAACAATGTTTTGTTAATGAAAAGGTTGATCTTTAGACCTATTGGTTTTTATTGGAGGATGCCCAGTTAGACCAATTATTTCTAGTATTGGATCAATCAACTTTTAGCTAAGTTCCTTCCTATGTAACTTTTTTTTTGAACAAGCATGTAAAATAGAAACATATGTACTGCTCATAATAGTTTAAAATTTGTAAAAGAAAGTAGATAGATAAATTTCCATGATGTGTATCATGTAATCTTTATTTATTAATATACCATTAGATGAAACTATAGACATTTGTTGCAAGTTGGTGTTCAGATATATAGATAAAGTAAACTTACTAAAAAAAAGTTTTTAAAATGTTATTGGAATATGCAATGAAAGAATCTTATTAATGGGTGTATTTATCAAGGACTTGAGGGTGTAGCTGTGAGTTTAAGCTCAACTCCTATATGATAGCTAATATATTTCTTTTTCCTAGTTACCTATTGTTGTGGGTCATTTACCTATGGTATAACATGTGCATGCTCATTAGAAAGATTTTGGTAAAGTTTAGCACACTATGCAGAATTAAACAGCAATCTTTTCCACTGGTGGGTAATGCAATACCTTGAGGACACAACCCCTTATTTTTCTATGGGAATGTCCAACAGTAATGATTGTAGTGCACACACTATGAAAAGAAAATTATTGTTTATATTTTATCAGTCTTTAAAAGTACTTCTTAACACAGAATCACTTATTCACTGAGAACTCTCAAACTTCCTAAATGCACATTAAATACATGTTTTGTCTCTTGATTGTGTTTAAAAAATATATAAAGATTTTCATTTGGTTGTTTTTGTATTCAATCTTTTTCTTTACTGAAAAATTAAGTCAAAATCAGGTAATACAATTTAATTTTGCATAACCTACCTGATTACTTTATGGGAAAATCGCTTTACTTAAAATATCACAGAAGTGTATTTCAGAATTAAGTACATTAGGTGAAGAATTAATTTAGCATTATTTCTTCCTTCAGATGCAGTTGTCTGTTGGCACATGTATTATCATATCTTTATACACTTACTAACTTACACAAACAACTTCTACTAATAAAAATATACACGTCTTCTACTTGCATTTTGTGCAATAATCTTCTCTACATGTAAAATACAGTATGTGATGTAACTCAGCAGTCAAATGATACTTACAAGTTGTTTATTTTTCATTGGTTCATGATGTAAACATATGACACTAACGTACATTGAGTTGCAGTATATAAATACCTAACCCTCTCAGCCTGGGCATCATTGATTGCACGTTACGAGGTTTCGGTGACTTTTATTAGTGAATTTTATTCAACTACTTTTTGTTCATTCATGTTATACTAATTAGTATAGCATAAAATTATAGCTAATAATCTACATTTTAATAGTATACACGTTTTAAGTATTTTTAATCTTAACATGAAAATCATTTTGCACACAGACTATTCAAAACAAATACTCAATACATTCACAGACAAATATTTTTTTAGTTTATTTAAAGTACTTCACTAAAAATATGACTTTTTGTATGTGAAAGACTTGTAATGTTTACTGAAAGACTGCAAACTTTTGTGAAGATATACATACTATATTAAAAGTTAGTAGTATCAGATCTATAAAGACTTTAAACGAGTACAAAGAGGTCACGTGGTTGGTCAAATTGATTAAGCCCATGTTGAGGGAGTTAATTCTTGAGTTAGGTAATGACTTTTTTGTTAGTACTGCTCATATAGGTATTACTATATTGGTTTCAATCAACTGGTACCCAAGTTTAATGTGTAAAATGAGGTAGCATACATACATGTGTCCAGTACAATGAATGCAAACATCGCTGGTCAACATATGAATGCCACTTATCCAATGAACATAGTCTTTTTTTGACCAGTCTGAGTGCAAAATTATTTTCATGTTAAGATTAAAAATATTTTTCTTCATCTCAAAAATATCAAATGCTGTAAGTCACTTGGAGAACATGTGGCTCACATTACATTATCCACAAGCTACTCCAAGCTGCTCACATGCATGCCACGTGAATATTTTTTATTATATCTATTATTTTACCTAATCTAACCTAAAAAGTTACTTATTTTAACATTTTAGTTACTTTTATAATAATAAAGAATGCACATGAAAAACAAGAAATGAAGAAATGAAGTACATACTTGGGCCTTTTTTTTGCTGTCTAGTCAATGAAACTTAACCCTAATTTTTTTATTATTATTATTATTGTACTAATGGTAGTATTGCACTAAATATTTTTTATTTTATTCAATAATGCACCAAAGAACATAGAATAACAACATGCAAAAATCAGGCAGTGTCCCATAATTATCACAATTTTTCTGGCTTTTTAACTGCTACAAGAGCCCTTACAAATTCATCCAAGCTCGTTGATGAGTTCCCCATGGGAACAAAACTTTTACTGAAAGAGAAATTAACATTTTTCCATACACACAACAATGTAATATAGTGCATCATGAAAACCTATATATAGTATTAAACATAAAGAGAGAAATATTGATAAGTCCTGAAAGAGAGGATGTGACAGGTGGGTGTGGCAAAAGGGGTCTGATTTTCTATTTGTTGGTTCTGTAACCAAACAAAATTGAAGGCAATGAAAATTATGCTTTATATGAGTGATGACAATATTATAATAAGTAACATTAAATTTCATACTTCTTGAAGGGGTGGTAAATAAATTCAGGATCTTTTGTAATATTGCCTTATATAATTAAAAGCTTAAAACTTATACAATATTAAGATATGGATTATTAGCTACAACTTTATGCTATACTAATTGGTGTAACATGAACAAACAATAAAGGATGCCTGTGGTGAGAGGGGTAATTACTGCTGAAAAATCACAAGACATTTTCTTCTTCCAAAAGCCAAGGAGACCACACTGTGAAGAGAGTGATGAGGTCTCACCAAAAAATAAATAAAATAAACTAGATTATTTTAAAAAACGATTTGTAGCAACCTTTTTTCAGATGCAATATCTGCAAGTCACTTCTTTCTCTGGTTAATTGATTGTTGTATTATTTTTGTTATGGATGAGGTGTTTGGTGTTCCTTGTAGTTTCACTTTATATACCAAGAATGAGTTTGTTCATGAAATTCTATGTATAGTACAATTAAATATTAGGGTTCAAAGCTCTGATGATGGTAACTTTGTTATCAAAACCAGTTGGCTGTAATCTATAATAAAAATTTTACCTTTCACTGTTCCAAAAGCTTTTATTTTCTTTACTCTTAATATAGAATTTTTTTTCATTTTGTTATACATTGTAAATACACCAAAAACATTAAATTTAGGTTCAGAAATGCTCGATGGTTATAGTGTTTTATTTTTAAAGTGCCTGTTTCAGGTATGGTGAGGTTTAAGAGTTTTTGAATTTCATTGATGTAAATGTACAGAAACAAAATATGGCAATATACAGTCAACAGGTTGGAAAGGTTTAAAAAGTAACTTACCAGTTTTTATAATGTACATACACCAACATTACATTCCGAGTTATAATTTTCAGTTCTACAAAATATTTCTTAGAGACCAATACAAGTAATAATTATATATACATTAATCTTGAACAGGATTAAACTTAAGTCACACAAAAATACAGAAAAATATTAAATCTTGTTAATGTATTATATTCATTAACCATATTGCAATGACTTTACTAATTAAACAAGTTTTAATAGACAAATAAATGATGCATGCTGAAGAATGAAAGATTTTTTTCCTTCATTTAGAAAAATATATTCATAAGTATCATAAGCACTGACAACACAATCCCCACTATCTGTAGACCCAGAAATATAGACTTGGTTAGTTAGCACACTATCCAATATGCCGCACCTGATCCATGAACATACGAGAAAATAAGGTGAAATATGATTTATCCTGGAAAAATCCTTCATTTGAATTTTCTTACACTCAATTATTTAAGTAGGATAGTTGTATCACAAAGCTAAGGAAATTAAGTGTTTGTATGTAAATAGTTCTTTAATTTCCTAATAACTGTACTATCACAAGAGTATTAAAATTTGCACACGTATAACAACATGTGTTGAACATATTATGTATGTTTTTACCTATTTCCTCTTGATTTATTTGTAGCAATGGATGGTTGCAGTCACTTTGCTGAAGTTCTTCTCTTACAAGTTGAGAAAGGTGATCCAACTGAGATGTGACGTCTTCCTGAATGTTTGTTGTTGGATTACACCACTGAGCAAAAAGAATTGCACCTAACCACAAAAACCAAACAACAAGGTACACCAATGTAACAAGGATCTGTGTGAAAATAATGAACAAATCTATGTAAACCTACAAGAAGATCTTAATTTACTTTTATTTAATTTAATTTTCAATGAAAAACAGCATAGTTATGTATAAGCTCTGTATCAACTTATTTTATTCCTATCTAGCATTTTCAAGTTTCCTAAAATTTTAATTTTTTACTGAATTAATTTTAATTATCTGTATTAAACTGTTGTGGTCCCCTCCTAAGTTAATATGAAAGTTTTACAACATTTCGTTTTTTTAATTTCAATTCAGTTTGGATGCAAAGAGTCACTCAAATAAGCCATTTAACTTTCCCTTTCTCCATTACACGAGATCGGATTTCACTAACTGCAAATTAGACATGTTTTCTCACTGAAAGGATAGCTTATGACAAAATACATGGTTATTTTTTCTATCAGCAAATCTGATAACTCAGGGTCTGCAAAGTTCTTGCATTTTGATCGTGATGGACAAGGGTCAAGTGTGCAAGCATAGCTTTGTTAGTGTTATTCTGTTTTAGTACATAAAGCCAAGTTTGCCATCTGTAGTGGTAAATTTTGTTGGATCAAAAGCTTAGTTTTTAACTTCGAATTTTTAGTTGTTAACTTTCACTTTCAGATTAACTGTAGATTGTTGCAAACTTAACTTTCAAGGGGGTTAGAGTTTAATTTTTTCTTAATGTACAGTTTAAGTATTTTGATTAAATTATTACAAACCAACTTTGGGTTTTATTTTATATTCTAGATGTACATTTAATGTAGCTTGCAAGATGGAGCACACTCGACTGGTAACAGAAACTATTAGAGGTTTGCTCACTCTTCTCTTACCAGTTCAACGTGTCCACAATAAACTTACCCTTTGTTTGGTATTGTGTTTGTTTTTAACTGTTTGTGTAAAAAAAAGGATGGTATTTGTGTTCCATCTCTTTCTTCGTGACAAACTCAGTTGCAGTTCAAAGAAAAAAACATTGCATACTCTGTAACTCAATATTCTCCAAGTCTCCAGATAACGAGCCCTCACCAACTACTCTGAGGGAAATCCATGTGCCAGAAAATGCTTCACTGTGAGATAAAAAATTTACTTTTCTTTTGAAAGTTTTTGATTTCATACTTAGTCACTGACAATGTAATTATGATGCAACTTCTTTTGGACAGTATGTATTATCCCATACTGATGGAGTAATATATAAATGTTGGAAAGTTAAGAACAATATTGGTTGTAAATTTTACTATAGCTGGCATAAAGTTCTAAAGTAAACATGATCCATACTCAACAAAATGTTGCAAATAATAATGTATATTGTAAAAGTTTTCTTAAGTTTTCAATGAAGATTTTTAACTTAAATAAAGTTGTTACTATGTCTACGTTTTGTTTGATATAATTTCAAGTTAGTTATGATCAAAGTTGCATTCTTTGGAGTAGTTCATTATGAAACATGCTCATATAAATAACAGAGTAAAAATATCACTGATCTCTTAAGCATACAGATATGCTCTATGAACATTTTCAAAAGAAATAGTGTCAAACATTTAGGGTTAGGGTCTTTTTTTCCAGGATCAGTCAAATTACTGCAAAACAAAAATTTTTTTTCTTAGTCTTTATGAAGGCTATATTACAACAACAACCTATTTATGTATAATAAAATCACAAAGTATAATTTCATAATATTCTACTCGATATAAAGTACAATGTGAAAGAAAATGTGTGTGTGTGTGTCATGTTTTTTTGTTACTTTAGTAAAATCAATGACAACTGCAAATTTTACTATTATGTTATTTTACTGCCATTCTTATTGTCCATTGAAAATTGATCAATAAAGAATACTGCTTCACAAGTGCTTGCTTCATAATAACAGATATGCCAGTTCCTGTCACACTTTACATTAGGACATAAATTCAGGAAAGCAGTAAGTGAGGTATTAAAAACATAACACATACACAATATATAAAAATTAAATTTATTGTGTATTTAACACTAAAGAAAACAGTTACTCAAATTATAAGTTAACTGACCAGCTTTAATAGATACATACACACACACACACAAACTAAAACTTAAATTTCATACCTTTTTCTAAAGTCTGCTTCTCATTAGGAAGTGCCAAATATTCTAGCCAGCGCTTCTCAAGATACTGACGTCCAACATATCTTAGTATCTTCTCTGCATAGTATTTTTCTGTGAGGTTTTGAATGCTGTAAATAGTGAATATATAAGAAAACACTGGAATATCACAGTATTCTATTCTTTCTCTCCTTTATTACTTTCTGCTATGAGTTTTGTGACACTCTTCAGGATATAATTTTACTGAGAATCTACAACAACAAAAATAAATACCATTTTTTCAACCAAACATAAATAATCTAAATTAAATACATATACTTCCCATAGGTATAAAAACATAATACACCACATTTATAAATTAAGTACATTAAAAATGCTCAAAAATAAATAAAATTAGCCAACATACTTTCCAAATGGAAACAAAAGGAAATGTGGTTCATAGAACAATTGAAGAAAGACAGAGAAAATCCAAAGAGGGGGAGGAAAATTAAAAATACAGTTATTATAAATAGAGGTCAAGATGTCTGGTGCCACTTTAAACCGATAGTAGTAAGGGGGAAGAAATAACTGGTTTTGTAAAGTCAGTAGAAATTGTGAAAACAGTTACAAAGAGTTACAGAAAATAAAAAAGTGAAAGTATGAAATCATACAATAAATAAACTGCATTTCTGTAATAATAGGAGAAAATATAATAAGATTTTAATTTAAAAAGGAATTTATAAATACAATATATTATATGTTTGTAAATTTGAAAAGTATATGTATTTAAAATAGGTTATTCATGTTTACTCAAAATACAGTATTTGTATGTTTTTGTTCTGGATTTTCAGTAAAATTATATCCAAAGAGTGACCTCTGAACTCACAAAACTGGTAGAAAAAGTAATAACGGAGAGGAAAAAAACAGAATAGCCTGATATTACAGTATTTTGTTATTTGTATCTGCAGGTGAATTTTACTGGTGTTCTGGTTATATTATATATTTCTCTGCATAGTATTTTTCTGTGAGGTTTTGAATGATGTAAGTAGTGAATATATATAAGAAAGAGAGAAACACACAAACCAATATCAATAACATTACAGTACATGGACTAAATTAGAAACTTTTAATAAAAAATAAACCATCACAACCATACTAACTTTTCTCATAAATATGGGAATCCACTGGACAAGAAAGTACTACACTTAACACACAGATGTAGACATGACAGAAAAGATTTAGTTCAATCACATTATAGAAGCATATTATGAATACTCACTTTATTTTCAATTAAAAATCAAGTTTCAAGGTTTTTATACTGTGCAGTAACTGTTTTCTAAATCTAGGAAAACCATAATCATAACTCAATTACTGTACAATACACTACAGAGTGCAGTATAACTGTCATCTTGGTTTAATAAGCTAATGTGCCATAATATTTCGATTAAATATTAAAAACAGTAAGAAACTGGTATTATTAGGATCATGTTTAAAAATATTATACAACTAAAGCATTTTTTGCATAATTTACATATGACCACATAATCAGAGGTTGACTGCAAAATCAAAGTCTTAATTTCTACACTTTGCAAGGTAAATACTAGGACAGTGTTAACAGTATTATACCTTTTGACAACGTATTTTTGGGGAAGTGGTACCTGCTGACTGGAAAGTCTGATCAATGGCCTTTCAAAATACTTCTCAACTATTAGTTATTTTATTGAAAAAATAAAGTGTTAAATTGCTGTTGATGGCAGAATTGTATCAATTGGTTAAAATTATCTTAAATGTTAAATTTATAAGCTGTTAATAGTACTATCAATAGAGTACTTGAAGTTGTTTTTTTCTTTTTTTTATGTACTCCATAGCCTATAGTCTAAGTATTATAACACAGACTCACCCAAGAAATTTCATATTGATATCAGCATCAATCTGCCAGTCTTCACATGTGCCGACTGGTCAAAGTGATTATATATATATATAAAAAATAATAATAATAATAAATAAAAATAAAATTGTTTATGAGGGAATTTCAGGACAAATAAAAACAGAATTTCCTCTGTTTTAAGTATTGAGGATTTCCCCTGTCGACTGATTGAAAAAAATATTTGAAGATAAGGGCATGAACAGAGAAAATGCATAAAGAGAGAGCAATGCATTTGAGTGTATATCTGTTGTTGTTTGGTATATGGGCATGCATGACTATTGTACCATATTGAATAATTGGATTAGAATTTAATAAATCCTTTTTGACATTTCTTATAGAAAGGACAACTTGTCAGTAAAATGACAAGGAACAGCGACGTCCAGCAGAAAAAATTCCCATAGCTACTTATAGCAAACGTGTGTGCTCTGTTGTGCTGGATGAACTCATTGCATCATAACAAATTAAGTGTCTTAAATTACTTTTTTGGAATGGAACAGGTAACCATTGTTCAAGTATTCTTACTTCATTTACGCCCTCTTTTTTTAGTGTATGCATAGTCTGTTAATTATCCTCTTCTAAAATGAAAATTTGCAGTTTGATTATATAATTTTACATAAATACTGAAACAGCTATCTCATTGTTTTTCTGTTTCTTTATTTGATATTTTTATATTTTTCAATTTAAGCAAAGTAATCCACAAAAACACCAAAATAATATTTCATTTTAGTCTTTGATTTTGATATGTCAAATCACAAAGTGGTTTTTTTTATCTTTCATTGTTTTTTTTTGTGAATGACCAAATCCTGAGAATGAGTGTAACATACAATATATAATAAATCTTTAATAAAGCTCACCTACTGCTTGAAGTTCCTGCTGCATATCCCAACTAACTGCAGGAAGTTTCAAAATGTAGATGCTCAGAGAAACATGTAGACATCATAGAAATGAAAAACAATTTTGATAGATTTATATAAACATAAACTGAAAAGTGGAGTGACAAATGTTCTCTTTGCTAAGAAACTGTATTTTCTAAATAACAAGGTAAGAACATTACTTTAAACTCACTTGAAATTTAATCTTTAAGGTCTTCTCAAGTTGTTTACCATGACCCCTTTGCAAATGAGACCAAAGTCTCAATGGGTTAACTTCCTGCACAATTAATAAACACATGAATAATTAATGTAATTTAAATGTCATAAATACAATTTATGTATTTTCTGTTCTTTGAATAAAAAAATAAATTGTATTTAAATGTTGCATTTCACTTGGTGTAAATTTTTAAAATCCTACAATTAATTGCTATTCACAGATTAAGCAGCATTTTCAAACTCAGTAAACAAAGTGCTGTAGCTCCAAGCTTAATTCACAATTTGATTATACTGCTATACAACAAAGATCAAAGTTAACATTTTACAACACCAAAAATGTATTTCCAATAGAAACTCACCTCCCCTCACATAATAGCTTTCTTCAATTTGTGCTGCTCTCTATATGCACAATTTTTGCTTGCTACAAATCGAGGCTCCCACCTAACATTACATGTTTACACATGCTTTAGCTTCATTGTTGCATGCATATAAGCATACGACAATCCTCCTAATGCAGCCAACTCCCTCTTTAGTGTAGAACAGGCAAAAAAAGATGCACTGGAAGTGGGGAGGATGGGTAAGAACTGTGAGAGGAGATAATTATTTATTGAAAATAAATATTGTGTGTTGAAAAATGTTAACTTCTGATATGATACCATACCTTCTCTCACATAATAGCTAGAATCCAACATCTGCTCATGTCATCCTGTATCACTGTGTCTACTTGTGTTAATTTGGGAGTTTTTTACAAAATTAGATATGAAATTATATCATCCTGTATCACTGTGTCAAGTTTGGTGATGATTGACCAAGAAATGTGGAAACTTGTAAGGAACAGTTACACACATTCACATTTATTTATATAGATGATGAGGGTCCATCCCCCACCCCCTTCATGACCATTCTCATGTCATCCTATATCATACTGGCTTTTATATAGGTTAGATAAAATATAAGTGGTTAATACATTAACATAAGAATGAAAACTTTTAATCAGTCTTCTAATATGTAAAGCTGAGTTTGTGTATGTTTATTTGCACATTTCAACCATCTGTTCCTTTTACGTTTCTGGGCCTGGCATGGCCAGGTGGTTAGGGTGCTTGAATAGCAATCTCTGGGTTGTGGGTTCGAATTCCTATCCCACCAAACATGCTCATCCTTTCAGCCATGGGGTTGTTTTAGTGTGATGATCAATCCTACTATTCGTTGGTAAATAAAAGTAGCCCAAGAGTTGGTGGTGGGTGGTGATGACTAGCTGCCTTCCCTCTTATCTTTCACTGCTAAATTAGGGATGGCTAGTGCAGATAGCCCTCATGTAGCTTTGTGCAAAATTCATAGCAATCCAAACCTTGTATGCTTCCACATTTCTTGAATAATCAACACTAAACTTGACACATTGTGTCATGTCATGTACCATCATGCTTGATTTCTTGAAACTGGAGGAGTGATAAAAGCCAAAATGCATTAATCCAGTTAGATAAATTTAGAATAGTTTGATTACTATCTACCAATTACGATTTTAGTGATGGGGGTGGGGGGTGAAACCTTATAAATGTAGTGAGTGTTGGTATAATAAGCCTATAGTAGTGAAACTCTACTGTCTACTTGAGAACAAGTCTGAAACAGACAAAGAAAAATTGTTGTATGCAGACACTACATCTTCTCTGCTTTTAAAATTTATTCACTTAGTCTGTTGCTATGCAGTTTTAGCATAAACACATGATCCACAAATCTATCACGTTGTTTTCATTCTACTCACATATAATCTTTTGTTGTTCTCTAACAGACAGTATATCATTTGTCCATGGAAATATTACAACAACTTTGTACATTGAACAGAAAATGCAACTGTCAGCAACTGTCCTTCACTGATAAAGTAGATGATGCTTAAAAGGTACATCTTTCACTACATTGTATGAAAAGACCAGACACATGGTAAAGCACATTTTTATAAGTAGATACATTTCCTGTTAACCCGTTACTTCCCATGGCCATTTTGTCTTATCGTGAGGGCAAAATCACATTTGTGAATTGAAAACATTACAGAGAACCTATCTTTTATCGGATTTGAGATTTTATTTTTGTAAATAGTAGCATAAAATCCAATTATTTGTACAAAATTTTTTATTATTTAATGAAGTTTAAAGAGAAATTTAATAAAAAATTCCCAAAATACATTTTTCCTTCCACTTCAGCACTTGTCATGCCATCTACGATTGGTATCTAAACCTTTTTCTAGTCTATTTTCTTTATAAAACAGCATATGGGCATGCTAAACCTCAGTTGTAAAACTTTTAGCCAATCCTAGTCAAAGGCATCAATTTCAGTACCCTATTATTTCAATCGCTGTATTTCACATTTGACAAATCATAGGATGATAAGCAAAGCACGTGTCGAAACGTTGTTCTCTGGATTTTACAATATGAATGTGGGTGGTGACTATTATAATAACTGCTGTTTTATGTAGAGGTTGTATTTAGTATTGGTCAATAGTACTTTTCTATAAGCCTTAGATAACTTGCTTCTGGAAAAAACTGCATGGGATGTATTTGACTTTTATTATTTTTCTATAGTAGCTTAAGTCATGCTATATCGTATATCTATTTATATTAATCATTGAAAAATTAACTTAAAATAGATATATTTTAGGAAAAGAATTTGATCCACAAATGTTAAGGTTAAGATCTATCGAGTGGCGAGCACAAGGTCTTTATGTGGATTAGGCTTAGTGCTTTGAACTGAAGGAGTTTGTGATTTTTTTTTTATTCTTTTGCATTTATACTCACAGTTTTAAGTTCAATAATTTAGCATAATTTTATATTTAGTTCATAATAAAAATATGATTTAGTATTTATAATGATAACTTTGTGTGATTTGTAAGTACTACTTGTACCACTTTGATAGTTTTAGGCTTATCGTAAGATTTTACATTTTTCCTTCTTACTATCATTATGTTGTAAGACCCACACTTCTGTTGTTTTATAATTAAAACATACTAACTGATATACAAATATTTTATTCTGGTATTTTGCAAAGGGTTTAAAAAAAAAAGTTAAATTACATAAAAGTATATTCAAAAGTTACAAATCAAGATAACATACACACAAAAGGAGAATCAATGTATGGATAAACAATATCAAAATTGTAAATTATGCACTGAGAAGTATACGTACAGTTGTATGCAAATCATATTTAGATGCAAAAATAAAAACGTAGTAAAAGATACACAGAGATATTATAATCACATCAGTTTATATGTGAAGAACATACAAACTGTACATTTGTTCACTATTGATACGTACACTGAAGACTTTATACATGTTTATACAAATGCAAAAATAAGCTAGACACTGTTACCAAACAATTGTCTGAAGATGAATAATCCAAGTTGTACATTATTCAGTGAAATATTAAAAATTTTATATATAATTCTTGAGCAGAAACTAAAACACAACATATGATAAAAGTAATAAAACTGAGCACAGTAATGTATTATAAATA